>NC_058405.1:82217644-82244212 GCF_002201575.2 Neomonachus schauinslandi | reverse complement strand
TTATTTATTTATTTATTTATTTATTTATTTATTTATTTATTTATTTATTTATTTATTTATTTATGAGAGAGAGTGAGATTGGGGGTGGGCAGAAGAAGAGGGAGAATCTCAAGTAGACTCCACACTGAGTACAGAACCCCATGCGGGGCTTGATCTTACAGCTTTGAGATCATGACCTGAGCTGAAATCAAGAGTCAAACACTCAACAGACTGAGCATGCAGATGCCCCCCAAAATGCTTATTTTTTCTTTAATTTGCATACATTCAAGTTCATTCTTTCTGCTTTAAAGTTTTATGGATTTCAACAGCTGCAGTCATATAGAATAATTTTCATTAAAATGTCATACAGAATACTTTCAGTGCCTGGAAAATTCTCCTGTTTACATATTTATTCCCATCCCCTGAACTCTGGCAATCACTGATCTGTTTACTGTCTGTATAGTTTTGTGTTTCCCAGATTGTCGTATCATTAGAATCATACAGCTTTTTAAGACTAGCTTCTTTCACTTAAATATATATAAGATTTGTCCACATCTTTGTGCAATTTGACAGCTAATTCCTGTTTATTACTGAATAGTATTCCATTTTGCTTATTTATTTACCTGTTGAAGGGCATCTCTATTTCTTCAAGTTTCTAGCAATAATAAAGTTGCTGTAATATTTGCATGCAAGACTCTTTGTGGGGACATATGTTTTTAAATCAGTTGGGTGTATAACCAGTTGTGCTGGATAGCTTTGCAAGAAAATATAAACCTATCTTTTGAAGTGGCTGTACAGTTTTGCATTCCCACCAGCAAGAGAGAGTTCCTATTGCATTACAACCTCACCAGCACTTGGTGTTGTCAGGTTTTAAGATTTTAGCTATTCTAATATGTGTGTGGGGGTATATACATGGCAAATGATGTTTAACATCTTTTAATATGATTATTTGCCGTGTGTAACATCCTCTTTGGTGAGGTATCTGTTTAGATATGCTGTAAATTATTAATCTGGTTGTTCATTTTGTCATTGTTGAGTTTTAAGATTTTTTTTTAGGTATGACATACATTTTATTAGTTTCAGATGTGCAACATAATTATCCAATATTTGTATATATTATGAAATAATCACCACAGTAAGTCTAGTTAACATCTGTCACAGTACATAGTTACATAATTTTTTTTCTTGTGATGAAAACTTTTAAAATTTACTCTCTTAACTTCTTTTTCCTGGTACTTTATGGTGTTATATATTTATGTTAAAATTTATTTTATTATTATTATTTTTTCATTATTTTTTGTTCTTTTTATCTTTATTTAATACCTTTATCTTTTTATTTAAATTCAATTAATTAACAAATATTATTAGTTTCAGGGGTAGAGTTCAGTGATTCATCAGTCTTATATTCCACTCAGTGCTCATTATATCACGTGCCCTCCTTAACGTCCATCACCCAGTTACCCTATCTTCCCACTGCCCTCCCTTCCAGCAGCCCTCAGTTTGTTTCCTATGATTAAGAGTCTCTTATGGTTTGTTTCCCTCTCTGATTTTGTCTTGTTTTATTTCTCTCTCTCTTCCCCCATGATCCTGTTTTGTTTCTTGAATTCCACATGAGTGAGATCATATGATAATTGTCTTTGATTATCATATGATAATTGTCTATGATTATCATATGATAATTATATGATAATTGTCTTTCTCTGATTTTGCTTAACATAATACCCTCTAGTTCCATCTACATCATTGCAAATGGCAAGATTTCTTTTTTTGATGGCTGCATAATATTCCATTGTATATATATACCACATCTTCTTTATCCATTCACCTATCAGTGGACATCTGGGCTCTTTCCAAAGTTTGGCTATTGTGGCCATTGCTGCTATAAACATTGGGGTGCCAGTGCCCCTTCAGATCACTACATTTGTATCTTTGGGGTAAATATGTAGTAGTGCAATTGTTGGGTCATAGGGTAGCTCTATTTTCAACTTTTTGAGGAAGATCCATACTGTTTTCCAGAGTGGCTGCATCAGCTTGCATTCCCACCAACAGTGTAAGAGGGTTCACCTTTCTCTGCATCCTCACAAACATCTGCTGTTTCCTCAAAATGGATGAAAGACCTAAATGTGAGACAGGAATGAATCAAAATCCTAGAGGAGAACATAAGCAGCAACCTCTGTGTCCCTGGTTGCAGCAACTTCTTGCTAGACATGTCTCCAAAGGCAAGGGAAAGAAAGGCACAAATGAACTCTTGGGACTTCATCAAGATAAAAAGCTTGCACAGCAAAGGAAACAGTTGACAGAACCAAAAGACAACCAACAGAATGGGAGAAGATATTTGCAAATGTCTTATCAGATTAAGGGCTAGTATCCAAAATCTATAAAGAACTTATCAAACTCAACACCCAAAAGAACAAAGAATCCAATCAAGAAATGGGCAGAAGACATGAACAGACATTTCTGCAAAGAAGACATCCAAATGGCCAACAGACACAAAAAAATGCTCACCCTCACTTGGCATCAGGGAAATACAAATCAAAACCACAATGAGATACCAACTCACACCAGTCAGAATAACTAAAATTAAAAAGTCTTAACAACTTTCTAATATGCAGTGCAGTATTTATTAAATATAGTCACCATGCTGTAGTTATATCCCTGTGGCTTATTTATTTCATAACTGGAACTTTATATCTTTTGACCCTCTTTGCTCATTTGTCTACCCAAAATCCCATACTAGTATTTTACTGCCATTAATTTCTCCCTTTATGTCTCTTAATATTTGCTTTATATGTTTAGGTGCTCCCATTTGGGTGCATAGATATTTGAAAATGTTATATCCTATTGTTGGATTGACTCCTTTATCATTATGCAATGCTTGTTTTTGTCTTTTATTACATTTTTTGTGTTAAAGTCTATTTTGACTGATATGGGTATGCTTTCTTTCAGTTTCCATTTGCATGGAACATCTTTTCCCATCCCTTCACTTTCAGTCTTTGTGTGTCCTCATGTCTGAACTAAGTCTCTTGGAGGCAGCATATAGATGGGTCTGATATTTTTATACATTCAGCCACTATATATTTTTGATTGGAGAATTTAGTCCATTTAAATGTAAAGTAAATATTGATAGGTATATACTTATTGCCATTTTGTTACTTGTTTTCTGTTTTGTACTTCCTCTGTCCCTTTCTTCCCTTGGTCTCTTCCCTCATGGTTAGGTGACTTTCTTTGGTATGATGCTTAGATTACATTCTCACTATCTTTTGAGTATGTACTATAGATTTTTACTTTGTGGTTACCATGAAGCTTACATATAAGAATTTATAACTATCTATTTTAAGTTGAAAACAACTTAAGTTTGAACATATTCTAAAGCTCTACATTTTTACTCTCCCCAACCATGTCTTAATGTTTTTGATGTTCCATTTTACATCATTTCATCTTGTGTATCCCTTAAATAATTATTGTTGTTACAGGGGCTCCTGCGTGGCTCAGTTGTTAAGCGTCTGCCTTCAGCTTTTTGATGACTGCTTCAACTTCCTTACTGGTTATAGGTCTGTTCAGGTTTTCTATTTCTTCGTGGTTCAGTTTTGGTAGTTGATACATCTCTAGGAATGCATCCGTTTCTTCCAGGTTGTCTAATTTGCTGGCATATTGTTGCCCATAATATGTTGTTATAATTGTTTGTATTTCTTTGGTGTTGGTTGTGATCTTTCCTCTTTCATTCATGATTTTATTTATTTGGGTCCTTTCTCTTTTCTTTTTGATAAGTCTAGCCAGGGATTTATCAATCATATTAATTCTTTCAAAGAACCCGCTCCTAGTTTCGTTGATCTGTTCTACTGTTCTTTTAGTTTCTATTTCATTGATTTCTGCTCTGCTCTTTATTATTTCTCTTCTCCTGCTGGGGTTAGGCTTTATTTGTTTTTTTTCTCCAGGTCCTTTAGGTGTAGGGTTAGGTTGTGTATTTGAGATCTTTCTTATTTCTTGAGAAAGGCTTATATTGCTATATACTTTCCTCTCAGGACTGCCATTGCTGCATCCCAAAGATTTTGAACAGTTGTGCTTTCATTTTCATTGGTTTCCATGAATTTTTTAAATTCTTCTTTTATTTCCTGTTGACCCATTCATTCATCAGTAGGATGTTCCTTAGCCTCCATGTATTTGAGATCTTTCCAATTTCCTCTTGCGATTGAGTTCTAGTTTCAAAGCATTGTGGTCTGAAAATAGGCAGGGAATGATCCCAATCTTTTGATACCATTTGAGACCTGAATTGTGACCTAGGATGTGATCTATTCTGGAGAATGTTCCCTGTGCACTAGAGAAGAATGTGTATTCCATTGCTTTGGGATGGAATACTCTGAATATATCTGTGAAGTCCGTTTGGTCCAGTGTGTCATTTAAAGTCTTTATTTCCTTGTTGATCTTTTGCTTAGATGATCTGTCCATTTTGATGAAGGGTGGTGTTAAAGTCGCCTACTATTATTTTATTATTGTCAATGTATTTCTTTGATTTTGTTATTAATTGGCTTATATAATTGGCTGCTCCCATGTTAGAGGCATAGATATTTACAGTTGTTAGATCTTCTTGTTGGATAGACCCTTTAAGAATGATATATTGTCCTTCTTCATCTCTTGTTATAGTCTTTGGTTTAAAATCTACTTTGTCTGATATAAGGATTGCCACTCCAGCTTTCTTTTGGTGTCCATTACCATGGTAAATGGTTTTCCACCCCTCACTCTAAACCTGGAGGTGTCTTTGGGTCTAAAATGAGTCAGTTACAGACAATATATCAATGGGTCTTGTTTTTTATCCAATCTGATAGCCTGTGTCTTTTGATTGGGGCATTTAGCCCGTTTACTTTCAGGGTAACTATTGAAAGATATGAATTTAGTGCCATTGTATTGCCTATAAGGTTACTGTTACTGTATATTGTCTCTGTTCCTTTCTTGTCTATGTTACTTCTAGGCTCTCTTTGCTTAGAGGACCCCTTTCAGTATTTCTTGTAGGGCTGGTTTGGATATTGCAAATTCTTCTAGTTTTTGTTTGTCCTGGAAGATTTTTATCTCTCCTTCTATTTTCAATAATGGCCTAGCTGGATATAGTGTTCTTTGCTGCATATTTTTCTCATTTAGTGCTCTGAATATATCATGCCCGTCCTTTCTGGCCTGCCAGGTCTCTGTGGATAGGTCTTCTGCCAATCTAATGTTTCTACTATTGTAGGTTCCAGACCTCTTGATCTGAGCTGCTTTCAGGGTTTTCTTTTTGTCTCTGAGATTGTAAGTTTTACTATTATATTTTGGGGTGTTGACCTATTTTTATTGATTTTGAGGGGGGTTCTCTGTGCCTCCTGGATTTTGATGCCTGTTTCCTTCCCCAAATTAGGGAATTTGTCTGCTATAATTTGCTCCAATATACCTTCTGCCCCTCTCTCTCTTTCTTATTCTTCTGGGATCCCAATTATTCTAATGTTGTTTCATCTTATGGTATCACTTGTCTCTAGATTTCTGCCCTTGTGATCCAGTAGTTGTTTATCTCTCTTTTTCTCAGCTCTTTAGTCTTCATCATTTGGTCTTCTATATCACTAATTCTCTCTTTTTTTTTTAAAGATTTTATTTATTTGTTTGACAGAGAGAGACACAGCGAGAGAGGGAACACAAGCAGGGGGAGTGGGAGATAGAGAAGCAGGCTTCCCACGGAGCAGGGAGCCCGATGCGGGGCTCGATCCCAGGACTCTGGGATCATGACCTGAGCTGAAGGCAGATACTTAACGACTGAGCCACCCAGGCGCCCACTAATTCTCTCTTCTGCCTCATTTATCCTAGCAGTTAGAGCCTCCATTTTTTATTGCTCCTCATTAATAGCCTTTTTGATTTTGACTTGGTTAGATTTTAGTTCTTTTATTTCTCCAGAAAAGGATTCTTTGGTATCATCTATGCTTTTTTCAAGCCCAGTCAGTATCTTTATAATCATCATTCTGAACTCTAGTTCTGACATCTTACTAATGTCTGTATTGATTGGGTCCCTGGCAGTTAGTACTGCCTCTTGTTCTTTTTTTTGAGGTGAGTTATTCCGTTTTGTCATTTTGTCCAGAGAATAGATGAATGAGAGACCAAATGCTAAAAGGGTAACCATGACCCCAGAAAAATATACACTAAACAAATCAGAAGAGACCCAAAACTGGTGGGAAAAGAAAGGAAAAAAAAAAAGGAATATTATCAGGCTGGTGAATAGAACAGTGCCACACACTAGATTTTGGGTGTATTTTGGTCTATTAGAGGAAACTGCCTCCTAAAATTTTAAAGAAAGAAAAACACATATATACAAAAACAAGGGTAAATATGATGAATGAATGGAATATGACTGTAAAGATGAAAATTAAAAAAGATTTTAAAAAAAGGAATTGATATGATAAGAAGTTGCTTAAAAAAGGAAAGAAAAAAAATTTTTTAAAAAAGGATACATTGTGATCAGGAAGGAAATTAGAACAAAGCCATACACTAGATTTAGGGTATATTTTGGTCTGTTAAAAGAAACTGTATCCCAAAATTTTAAAGAAAGAAAACATATATATGTTAAAAAAGATTTTAAAAAAGGAATTGATGAGATGTTGGTTGAAAAAGGGAAGGAGAAAAATTCAAAAAAGAATAGAAAAAGAAAAAAAAAATAAAGAAAATTTTAAAAATTAACTTTGAAAGACTAAAGGATCATTGGGGAAAAGCCATGAATTCTATGTGCTGTATTCCCCTAGTACTGGAGTTTTCAGTTCTCACTGATGGGTAAACCTGGTCTTGGCTGGATGTTCTTGCCAATCTTCTTGGGGAGGGGCCTGCTGCAGTGATTCTCAAATGTCTTTGCTCAATTGCACTGCCCTTGCCAGGGGCTGGGCTAAATAATCTGCTCTGGTTTGCTCTTGGTAGCATTTGTTCCCTGAAAGTTTTCCATACAGCTTTGGAGGATGAGAATGACAATGGCGGCCTCCCAGTCTCTGGCCCCAGAGGAGCTGAGAACTCAGGGCCCCACTCCTCAGTGAGCCCCCAGAGAATAGCAGTCAATTACTCCTATCTCCGTGGTCTCTGGACACACTCTGCACTCACCCAGCCTGTGACCAAGTGTTTCTATCTCTGGCACACAACCCTGTTTGGAGTTTCCAACCCCAGCAGATTCCTGTGGTGCACTGCTGTGCCTCTCCTCCTGGAAGCAGAAGGGGAGTCTCCCTGGATCTGCCACTTCTTGGGTCCCTGCTTAAAGAGTAGTGGCCCAACCTTGCCGCAGATCACAGTTTATGGCAATCCTAAGCTCAAATCCCACTCCTTGGCTCCATCTTTTCAGCCAGCTTTCCCACTCCTATACCTGGGAGCTCTGCCACACTCAGGCAGCCCCAGTCTTTCTGTGACTCCGAGGGTCCTGAGACCACACTGTCCCAGTGAAGGTTCCACCCCCTGCTTAGCCACTGGAGCAACCTCCCTCAGCAGTGCAGACATCTAAAAGTTCTGATTTTGTGCTCCGCTGCTCTATCACTTGCCAGTAGCTGGCTGACAGAGGCTCCCTCCCCCCACAGTCTATCTTCTCAAATATCTCCTCGGATTAACTTATCCACACGTCCTACCTTCCAGAAGGTGGTAGCTTTTCTGTTCATAGAATTGCTGCTGTTCTTTTCTTCAATCTCCTGTTGAGTTTGTAGGTGTTCACAATGGTTTGATAACTATCTAGCTGGATTCCTGGGACAAGACGCAATTTAGGTCTCCTACTCCTTCACCATCTTGCTCATCCACAAGTGTATTTCTTAAACCCCATCACCTGTTTCACTCATCCCCCCACCAACTTCCCCTCTGGTAATCATTGCTTTGTTCTGTATTGTTAAGAGTGTTTCTTGGTTTGCCCCTCTTTTTTCCCTTTGCTTGTTTGTTTTGTTTCTTAAATTCCATATGTGTGAATTCATATGGTATTTGGCTTTCTCTGACTGATTTATGTTGCTTAGCATAATAGTCTCTAGGTCCATCCATATCATTGCAAATGACAGGATTTCATTCTTTTTTATGGCTGAATAATAGTCCAATGTATATATGTACAACTTCTTCTTTATCCATTTATCTATCAATGGGCACTTGGGCTGCTTCCATAATTTTGCTATTATAAATAATGCTGCTACAAAACATTGGGGTGCATGTATCCCTTTGAATTAGTGTTTTTTGTTTGTTTGTTTTGTTTATTTCTTTTGTTTATTTTTAAAACTTTTTTTTAAGATTTTTATTTATTTATTTGACAGAGAGAGAGAGACAGCGAGAGAAGGAACACAAGTGGGGGGGTGGGAGAGGGAGAAGCTGGCTTCCTGCTGAACAGGGAGCCCAATGTGGGGATGCGGGGCTCGATCTCAGGACCCCAAGATCATTACCTGAGCCAAAGGCAGATGCTTAACGACTGAGCCACCCAGGCACCCCTATTTTTAAAACTTTTATTTAAATTCTAATTAGTTGACATATAGTGAAATATTGGTTTCAGGAGTAGAATTTAGTGATTCATCACTTACATATAACATTCAATGCTCAACAGAAGTACCCTCCTCAATACCCATCATGCATTTAGCCCATCTGAATTAATGTTTTTGTATTTTGGGGATAAATACCCAGTACTATGAATAATGGATCATAGGGTAGTGTCATTTTTGACATTCGAGGAACCGCCATACTTTTTTCTACAGTGGCTGCACCAGTTTTCATTCCTACTAACAGTGCAGGAGGCTTCCTTCTCTCCACATCCTCACCAAAATTTGTTGTTTCTTGTGTTTTTAATTTTAGCCATTCTGACAGATATAAGGTAATATTTTGTTTTGATTTGCATTTTACTGATGATGAGTAATGTTGAGCATCTTTTCATGTATCTGTTGGCCATCTGTATGTCTTTGGAAAAATATCTGTTTATGTCTTCTGTCCCATTTTTAATTGGATTATTTGGTTTTGGCATATTGAGTTTTAGAAGTTCCTCATGTATTTTGGATATTAACCCTTTATCAGATATGTCATTTGCAAATTTCTTCTCCCATTTAGTAGGTTGCCTTTTAGTTTTGTTGATTTTTCCTTTGCTGTACATAGCTTTTTATTTTGATGTAGTCCCAATAGTTTATTTTTGATTTTGTTTCCCTTGCCTCAGGAAACATTTCTAAAAAAATTCTGGTAAGACTAATGTCAGAGAAATTAGTGCCTGTGCTCTCTTTTAGGATTTTTATGGTTTCAGGTCTCACTTTTAGGTCTTTAATGTATTTTGAATTTATTTTTGTTTATACCATAAGAAAGTGGTCCAGTTTTATTCTTTTGCTTGTAGCTGTCCAGTTTTCCCAACACAATTCATTGAAGAGACTGACTTTTTCCAATTGGATATCCTTCCCCCCCCTTTGTCAAAGATTAATTGACCATATAATTGTGGGTTTATTTCTCGGTTTTCTATTCTGATCCATTAATCTGTGTCTATTTTTGTGCTAGTGCCATACTGTTTTAATTACTGCAGCTTTGTAATATAACTTGAAGTCTGGGATTGTGATACCTCCAGTTTTGTTTTTCTTTCTCAAGATTTCTTCAGCCATTCAGGGTTTTTTGTGGTTCCATACAAATTTCAGGATTATTTTTCTAGTTCTGTGAAAAATGTTGTTGGTATTTCAATTGGGATGGCATTAAATGTGTAGATTGCTTTGGGTAGTGTAGATATATTAACAATATTTGTTCTTCCAATTTCCTTGTATCTTTTTCAATTTCCTTCATCAGTGTTTTACAGTTTTCAGAGTATGAGTCTTTCACCTCTTTGCTTAAGTACTCTATTCCTAGGTACTTTATTATTTTTGGTGAAAATGTAAATGGGATTGATTCCTTAATTTTTTTTTCTGCTGCTTCATTATTGGTGTATAGAAATGCAACAGATTTCTGTACAGTTATTTTGTAACTTAAAACTTTACTGAATTCATTTATCAGCTCTAGATTTTTTTGTGGCACTTTCAGGGTTTTTTATACATATTATCATGTCATCTGCAAATAGAACTTTTACTTCTTCATTACCAATTTGGATGACTTTTATCTCTTTTTGTTGTCTGATTGCTGTGACTAGGACTTCCAGTAATATGTTGAATAAAAGTGTTGAAAGTGGATATCCTTGTTCCTGACCTTAGGGAAAAAGCTCTCAGTTTTTCCTCATTTTCAATGAGGTTAACTATGGTTTTTTCATATGTGGCCTTTATTATGTTGAGATATGTTCTCTCTAAAACTACTTTGTTGAGTTTTTATCATTAATGAATGTACTTTGTCAAATGATATTTTTAGATCTATTGAAATGATCATAGGGTTTTTATCTTTTCTCTTATTGATGTGATGTATCACGTTGATTGATTTGCAAATATTGAATCACCTTTGCATCCTGGAAAGAAATCTCACTTGCTTCTGATGAGTATTTTTGTTTTAGATGTATTGTTGAATTCAATTTGCTGGTATTTTGTTGAGGATCTTTGCATCTATATTCATCAGAGATATTAGCCTATAGTTCTCTTTTTGTAGTGTCTTTATCTGGTTTTGGTAAAGGGTAATGCCTCATAAAGTGAACTTGAAAGTTCTTCTTCCTAGTCTATTTTTTGGAATAGTTTGAAGAATAAGTTTTGATTTTTCTTTGAATGTTTGGTAGCATTTTTCTGTGAAGCCATATTGTCCTGGACTTTTGTTTTTGGGAGTTTCTTGAGTACTGATTCAATTTCCTTGTTAGTAATAGGTTTGTTCAAACTTTGTATTTCTTCTTGCTTCAGTTTTGTAGGTTATATGTTTCTAGGAATTTATCCATTTTTTCTATGTTGTCTAATTTGTTGGCATATAATTTTTATCAATTAATCTTAATATTATAATAGTCTCTTATAATTGTTCCTATTTCTGTGGTGTTGGTTGTTATTTCTCTGCTCTCATTTGTCATTATGTTTATTTGAGTCCTTCCTCTTTTATGTTTTTTTCTTCATGAGTCTGACTAGAGGTGTATCAATTTTGTTGATTTTCTTGGAGAATCATCTGCTGGTTTCATTGATCTATTCTACTGGGGTATTTTTTTTTTAATTTCTATATCCTTCCTTCCTACCTTCCTTCCTTCCTTCCTTCCTTCCTTCCTTCCTTCCTTCCTTCCTTCGTTCCTTCCTTCCCTCCTTCCTTCCTTCCTTTTTCTTTCTTTCTTTCTTTCTTTCTTTCTTTCTTTCTTTCTTTCTTTCTTTCTTTCTTTCTTTCTTTCTTTCTTCCTTCCTTCCTTCCTTCCTTTTTCTTTCTTTCTTTCTCTTAGTGAGAGAGAGTGAGGGAGAGCACAAGCAAGGGGGCAGGGCAGAAAGAGAATTTCAAGCAGACTCCACACACAGGGCAGAACTCAGTGCTGGGCTCAATCTAAGAACACTGAGATCATGACCTGAGCCAAAATCAAGAGTCAGACGTCCAACTGACTGAGCCACCAAGGTGCCCCTATATCATTTATTTCTGCTCTAATCTTTATTATTTCCTTTTTCCTGGTTTGGATTGTTGTTGTTGTTGTTGTTGTTGTTGTTGTTGTTGTATTTCCAGCTCTTTAGTTGTAGAGTTAGGTTGGTTATTTGAGATTTCTCTTGCTTCTTGTGGTAGGCCTATATTGCTATAAATTTCCCTCTTCAAAATACTTTTGCTGCATTCCACAGACTTAAACCATTGTGTTTTCAGGTATTTTTTTTTTCTTCTTTGATTTCTTGGATGACTCATTTATTGTTTGGCAGCATGTTATTTAATTTCCATGTATTTGTGCTCTTTCTCAATTTTTTCTTGTGGTTGATTTCTAGTTTCATAGCATTGTGGTTAGAAAAGATGTAAGATGCATGACATGAATTTGATCTTTTTAAATTTGTTGAGACTTGTTTTGTGGCCTAATATGTGATCTATTCTAGAGAATGTTCCATTTGTTCTTGAAAGGAGTGTGTATTCTGCTTTTTTAGGATGGAATGTTCTGAATATATCTGTTAAATCCACCTGGTCTAGTTGTCATTCAAAGCCATCGTTTCCTTGTTGATTTTCTGTTTGGATGATCTGCCCATCAATGTAAGTGAGGTATTAAACTCCCTTACTAAATTGTATTATTATTGAATAGTTCCTTTTTATTTGTTATTAACTGTCTTATGTATCTGGGTGCTCCCATGTTGGGTGCATAAATATTTACAATTGTTATATCTTCTTGCTGGATTGTCCTCTTTATTATTATAAAGTGTCCTCTGTCTCTTGTTACAGTCTTTGTTTTAAAGTCTATTGTGTCCAATATAAGTATTGCCACCCCAGCTTTCTTTTTACATCACTTTGAATAATAAGTTCTTCTCAGTCCCCTCACTTTCAATCTGCAGGTGTTCTTAGGTCTGAAATGAATCTCTTGTAGAAGAGTCTTGGTGTTTTATACACTCTGTCACCCTATGTATTTTTATTGAAGTCTTTAATACATTTACATTCAATGTAATTAGTGATAGATATGTATTTATTGCCATTTTGTTACTTGTATTGTGGTTGTTTTTGTAGTTTCTCTGATCTTTTTTTTTTTCTCTTACTCTCTTTCATGATTTGCTCATTTTCTTTAGTGATATACTTGGATTCCCTTCACTTTATTTTTTGCATATATATTTTTTGTTTTTGATTTCTGGTTACCATTATGTTTGTATATAACATCTTCTGCATATAATGTCTATATTAACTTAATGGTTGCTTAAGTTTGAACCCATTCTTTACTCCTCTCCCCCTCCACATTTTAGATATATGGTATTATATTTTACATCCTTTTATTTTGTGAATCCCTCGACTGATTTTTACAGATATACTTTTACTGGTTTTATTTTTTTATTTTTTTATTATGTTCAGTTAGCCAGCATATAGTACATCATAGTTTTTGATGTAGTGTTCAACAATTCATTCATTGTGTATAACACCCAGTGCTCATCACAACACGTGCCCTTCTTAATACCCATCACCTGGCTACCACATCCCCCCAACCCCTCTCTTCTGTAACCCTCAGTTTGTTTCCCAGAGTCCAGAGTCTCTCACGATATTTCCTACTTTTCTTACTCTTATTTTTGGTCTTTCTTTCCATTCAAAGAGTCCCCTTTATCATTTCTTGTAGTGCTAGTTTAGTGGACATGAACCCTTTTAGCTTTTGTCTAAGAAACACTTTATCTCCTTCTATGCTGAATAAGAGCCTTGCCAGATAGTCTTCTTGACTGCAGATTAGTTTCCTTTCAGCACTTTGAATATATCATGCCACTCTCTTCTGGTCTACAAAGTTTCTGCAGAAAAACCTGATAACCTTATGGTTTCCTTTGTATGCAAGTGGTTTTTTTTGCTTTGTTTTGGTTTGGTTTTTTTGTCTTGCTGCTTTGAATTTTTTTTTTTAACCACTACTTTTTTCCATTTCAATTACTATGTGTCTTGGTGTGAACTTTCTTAGGTTGACTTTGTTGGGGGAATCTCTGTGCCTCCTGGATCTGGATATCTATTTCCTTCTCCTGATTAGAGAAGTTTTTAACTATTATTTCTTCAAATAAATTTTTTGTCCCCTTTTCTCTCTCTCCCTCTTCTTTTGGAACCCTTATAATATGAATGTTATTGTGCTCAATGTAGTCACTGACTTCCTAAATCTATTCTCCTTTTGCATAAGTCTTTTTCTCTCATTTGCTAATCTTATTAATTTCCATTACTCTGCCTTCCATGTCTTTAATTTGTTTCTCTGCTTGCTCTAGTCTGCTATTTATTCCATCAAGTGTATAATTAATTTCATTTATTGAGTTCTTCATCTCTGATTGGTTCTTTTTTAATGTTTTCTATCTCTTTTTTAAGAATCTTACTGATGCCCTCAATTCTTTTCTCAAGTCCAATACCTTTAAATTCTCTACCAGAATTCCACTTAGGTCTCTTGCCATTGTTTTGTTTTTCTTTCATTTGGGATGTATACCTCTGTCTCCCCATTTTATCTACCTCTCTGTGTCTGCTTCTGTGTGTCAGGAAAGACAGCTATGTTGCATGCACTGGAAAGTAGTGGCCATATGAAGAACAACAGGTCCTATAGTGCCCTGATGTGTAGTGTTCCCTGTTCACCAGAACTAACGCTTTGGGATGTCTGCTATATGTGATGCATGTTCCCTGCTGTTGTGACTGAACTGCTTTTTCCTTCAGTCCAGTTGTCTGCAATGGCTCTCTTTGCCTTTTGTCGGCAGTGTTTGGTCCCTGTGGTGTTAGTGGGCCAATTTGGGGGTACCTGGGGCTTGAGATGAGTCAGACCAGGCATTTGCCAGAGATGCAGTAGCACCAAACTGCAGGGTGCTTTCCCCTGAGAAGTTTTAATTGGTTGGTGGGGCCTGCAGTCAGACCAGTTGTCTGCCTCCAGCCCATTGCTGGGGCCTCTCTCTGACTGGTGTGTGTGGTTATCTTTCTGAGAGTGGAGTGGTGCTGGCCACTGTTGGAGCTGCTATCACTCTGCAAGGCCTGCAACACTGCCCTGTATGGGCTCAAGCCAAAGGTGTATTAGAAAGGGTGGATCCCCAAAACACAGCATGTGGGGGTGGTGCAGATGGGGCAGCAAAGCTAACAAGCTTTGTTTCCAGGTAGGGCCCCTGCAGCACAGGGACTGAGGCACCATCTGAAGGGGTGGATCCTTGGAAGCACAGTATGGGGGGGGGTTGCTGGCAGTGCTAGCAAACTTTGCACACCCAGGGTCCTCTGCAGGAGGGGTCCTGTAGCATCAGGACTGAAGTGCAGTGGTTCCTCTACTGGAGGGGCCTTGCCACAGGGGACTGAGGCAGGCCATCCAGAGGGGTGGATCAGGAAGCACAGCTTGTGGGGGTGGGGCAGCAGTGTTAGCCAGTAAGTAGCCATCCCTCAGGTGCCATGTCTAAGCTGGGAGGCAGGGGAGGGAAATGGTGTCTGCCAGTTCCTTTGTTCCTGGAAGAGTTCCCCAGGGACTTCTGTCCCTCTGGGATAGGCTCTGAGGTAAATAAGTAACTCTCCCTACTAGTGTGCCCCACATACCTTTCAGACTGCTGCTTATATGCTGTATTTCCATGGGCTGTTTGTTGTGCTCTTTACAGGTGGAGACTCAGTTTCCTCTCACCCACTGGCTCTCCCAGAGATTTTTATAAATTCCAGGTTTTAAATCCTGCTGGTTGTAATAACTCATGAAATCAGGCCCCTCTGGTTTTCAAAGCCAAACATTATTGGGATTTATCTTCCCCTTTTGGGACCCCTGGTGTGGGAGTCTTTTTCTCTCCCTTTCCGTGCCCAGAATGTCCCTCCCACCTGTAGACAGTCCTGTCAGTCCATTTAGGTCCCAACCACGCCTCTGCCCTCCCTACCCTTTTCATTGTGACCTCTTCTCTACATTTAGTTTTGGAGTTTATTCAGCCAGTCTTCAGGTCATTTCCTGAGTGTTCTCTAGTTGCATCTATGAGATGAGGTGAGCCTAGGCTCTTCCAACTCTGCCATCTCCCCTAGAAATCAACGGAAGTTTTTTGATAAATTAAGCTATTGTACCCTTTACCTCAAGCCATACTATAAATATCATAGGGAAGCTTATATGTGTTATCTTTGTCCTCAGTGTTCTGGAAAAACATAGCCCCTAAATTCCTGGATGAAATTCCCCAGGAATCAACATACCCTTTTCCCAGAGATCTGTGCCATAGATTCTTCCAGGATCCATTGATACATGTTGAGACAAACACCTATGATAGAGTAAACATCAGCCACTCATACCAAAAATCACACCAATGCCATTGGGCTTCATTCTTTGGGGATACAGAAGGGAAGGGGAGAAGCATAACAGAAAAACAATCATTCCTGTATTTAGAATGAGTGTAGGATAATCTGTTTGCCACCACAGTTAAGCATATGTCCTAAAATCTCAGAGTGCTTGTGATGAGACATTAATATGGGCTATGTCTTTCTCAGCCTCCATATGAAAGAATCCAGAGGCTTTGTTTAATTGTAGATACCCAATTGGAGAAAAATTTTTTAAAAAAATAGAAAAATAACAGCAAAACACTCTGCCATTGGAAGCAGTGGCAAAATTAAATCACGTCTTAATGGGTTATTGGGTTTCTAATTAATGTAAAGCTTAATAAGCAACATTTCCTCCTTGAGCCAATAAGCATCATGATAAAAGGACACAAAATGGGGTCAATGCATGTTTTCTGTTAATGTACATGACAAGGTTACATATATCTCAGCTCATTTCATGCAACAGGAAAGAATGATGGGTACGTTCATAAACCAAGGTCCTATTTACATTTCTATATCAAAGGAACATTATTTTTTCAATTAGCTTCTGCTGGGATTTAAACCATTGCCTTTATGAATAAATAATAGTTTTCCATTTCAAGATGCAAGCCCTAATTTAAGCTCTCACTTTCTTTGGATGAAATCTGTAACAATGTGAATTGGTTCAGGGTATTGAGCACAAAGTGTGAGTCACACAAGTGAGTTCAAATTGAAGTTTTGTCAAATACTCACTTTGTGAACTTTAATCACCTCACTGAACTTCAACCACCTCATCTCTACAGACCTGTGTGAGGACTAAGCAGGTACTATTGTGTCATACTATTAATGCATAATTGATGCTTAATAAGTGACAGCAGTAACCAAGATAATACGAAATGAGACATTCCATCACAATGGCAGGCATGGAACGAGCTCATTTCCCACAGAGCACCAAACAGAATCCATGAGTGTCAGCTTCTTCCCTTTTTCTCTTTTTCTGGAAGCTGTGGAAACCTCTCATGTATCCAGTTTTCACTACACAAGTATAAATGGCACATTGATTTAGAAGTTTCTTTGTCATTGATTCTCTTGCAGGAATGGCCTAATTTAGTCTCCATTCCTGGAAGACACAGGCCTCTACTTTTAAGATCCCAAGGAAATGTTTCAGAGTTGTCCATAAAAGTAATTTATTACCCACCAGTCTATAAGCACAATAAGTATCTGTCATGGATACTTTAATTTCATTTTTCCTCATTGTATTTGTTGGGGGCAGGAAAAGAATCTCATGCAATGGTTGTTCTTGAAGGTTTCTAACACCAGTCAGGCACATCAGGAGGCAGATGGCTCATCTATTTGGGCTATTTGGAAAGAGTTGGTAAAGGGGCTATTTACAAAAGTGTGGTCATGGTATAGGGAATGCATAAAAAATAGTAAGGTACCCTAGGGCTAGTAATAGCAGTCAGGTGAGCCTGACAGGGCAAAGGAAGTAAATGGTTCCTGACTCCAAGAGGGGGCCTGAGGGGGGCTTGCTCTGTATGAAGCAAAGGGAGGAGTGGGTGAATGAGAATGAATACCCCAACTTCACTCACTTGTCATCTTCTGATATCCTGGTGCCTCCAATTGACTGAACCAATTGGAAGCCAGAGAGAAGGGAGCCCATTCCAAGTGAGGCACAAAGAAAACTGACTGTATTGGAATGTCTTACTATATAAGAAACTAATACACATAAACAGCTTAAAACAATATATATTTGCTATCTTACACTTTCTGCAGGTCACAGGCCTAGACATAGGTTAGCTGGATTCTCTGGTTCAGGGTCTCATCAGATTGCCATCTATCTGTCAGCCAGGGCTGGGTTATCATCAAAGGTTCTACTGGGGAAATATTTACTTCCTTCACGTTGTTGGCTGAATTACTTTCCCTGGGTGTTGCTGGGTGTTAGCCAATATCCATTCTCAGCTATTGGAGTTCTCTCCCATATGACCTTTCACAGGTAACTTATTTCTCCAACACCAGCAAGGGGGAGTTTCTAGCTCCATTCTGCTAAGATAGAGTCTTATACAACACAACATACTTATGGAAGGAAGAATCTCTCACCTTACCATACTCTTTTGGTTAGAAGCAAGTCACAGGTTAAACCTACATCAAGGGGAGGAAATAACACAAAGACATGGACACAGTAAGTGGGAATTATTTGGCATCACCCAAGGGTTTGTCCGAACCAGTGAAGAAGAGTAGAAAAGGATGGAAAATGGACCCTGAAGGACCAACACACAATGTCCAGAACCTGATGCCTGACTCTTCCAAATGTTGAATCATAGACAGATGAGATCTACTTCATGGGGTCTTGAAACTCGTGTGGTCTCAACTACTAACTTTGGAACTGACAAAGCTGAGGCATAGAGGGACACTAGTTTTTTCAGGATCAGAGAGCTAAAAATCATTCCCACTTGTTCTTCCCATCTTACCAAGTTTCACAGTGATTTCCAGTCAGAACTCAAATTAGAAACCAGGCACATGGACTTTCAGCTCATGGATGTTTCCCATAGTCCACCTCATGATCAAGAAATTAGATGGGAAGGGGACCTGGGATTCAAAATTAGATGTCAATTCTGTTTGGAAAGCATGATTCCAGAGGGTATAACTTTTATATATTTTCACGTCTTCTCTTTCTGCTAATAAGCTCTTAAATCTCATCATTCAACTTCCTGATTGTAGCGAACTCATTCTTCCCCAAAACACACAGACAAAGGAATTTTCCCGTCCCCTCAAACCAGCCAAGGAAGTCTTTGATCTGTGTGTTTACAGTTCTCTTCATCTTCCAGCCACACAGTTACAAGCTGCCTTGTTAACCTCCTTTGGTATTTATTGGGGGAATTTGGGCTTATAAAAGTTTTCATGATTACAAGAGTTTTCACAAAACCTATAATAACAGACTTGCTTTACCAGGATATAGTGGGTTGTTGTGTTTTGTTGTTGTTGTTTTGTTTTGTTTTATTTTGTTTTTTGCATTTCTTATACTCTTACCTTTCCACATTTTTCCACCAAATTTTCCCTGGCTGTTTCCTGGAGAAAGAGTTGCACAGTAAATGAAGAAACAGCCATAAATGATGTGGGCTCCTGGAGATACAAATGGCCTTAGGCTACATAGAAATGAATCACCAAACTTGGCAGCTCCTTCCTCATTGCTATTCCAAAATCCCTTCTGGATAGGTTTTCAAATAAAGTACAGGGAAAGAAAAAGACATACACTGCATGCATATGCTCCCACAGGGAACATATGATTGCTTAAGAAAAGAAGTTAGACAGGTGAGGGGTTTGAGATCAACTTGTCATTAGCTTCTAAATTTGCTTTCTATTTCATCTTCCTTCACACTCTTTTCTAATAAAGATTTTTAAGTTTTTGACACATACGGAATGAAGAGGGGAGGGGGAAGCCACACTATCATATCCCACAAAGAAGAGAAATTTTTCATAATCTAGTCTCCAGTGGTCACAAACTTTTTTCTAAAGATAAAATGTGCTTAAGCTCTGGGGCACCTGGGTGGCACAATCAGTTGAACATCTGACTCTTGGTTTTGGCTCAGGTCTGATCTCAGGGTCATGAGATCAATCCCTGTGTCAAGCTCTGTGTTCAGCACAGAGTTGCTCATGTTTCTCCTTCTCCCTCTGCCCCTCCCCCATCTGCACTCTCTTTCTCTCTCTCTAAAATAAATAAAATAAATCTTAAAAAAATATTTTTAAATGTCCTTTCGTTCTCATTCCATAATTGTAGAAACTAAGTACTGCAACAGAACTTATATGATCTCTTTTACAATGTTCTAGTTAAATTGGTAAGCAACAGATTATTTATTAATTAACAATGAAGATTTCTTTCATACCTATTTCTAAATACTTTTTGAGTGGAAAGATAACAAACATATAGTTTCCTATTTGTGATGGTTAATTTTATGTATCAAATTGACTAGCCCATGGTGCCCAATTGTCAGGTCAAATATCAGTCCAAATATTACTATAAAGGTATTTTTTAGATGTGATTAATATTTACATTGGTAAACTTTGAGTAAACAGATTATCCTTCATAATGTGGTTGGTCTCATTTAATTACTTGAAGACCTTAAGAGAAATGACTGAGGCTCCCTGAAGAAATTCTTCTCAAGATTGCAACATAGAAGCCCTGCATGATTTTGCAGATTCCTGCCCTCTGGAATTTGGACTAAAGACTAAAACATCAACTCTTACCTAAATCTCTATCCCATGGACCTGCCCTGTGAATTTCAGGTTTGTCATTTCCCACAATTGCATGAGCCAATTCCTTAAAATAGAGAAAGAGAGAGAGAGAAGCAAAAGGAGATATATAAATACATATACATATATACCCCCTGTTGGTTCTGTTTCTCTGGAGAATCTGACTACTACAAATTTTGATACTGGGAATGGTTCTGGAAGAACAGAATCTTAAGGCTGAATTGTCTCAGTTGGTTCTAGAACTCCTAGAGTTGGTTCTCTAATTTTATTAGATTTAAAGAGATCAATTAATCTATTTCTAGTAGTAAAGAGAGCACAAATAGCCCACAGTGTGATGTGGCAATAGAAATGCACAAAATAAAATTATGTCACCAAAATGATAACATAGGTCATTCCTAACTTCACTCCTCCTCACAAGAAGAATAAATAACATTTACTCAAAAACAAAGGAAGAGAGGGAATCCTAGAACACCAAGGTAAAGCTGAAGCACCTCTCTTCACCACAGAGACCAAAACAGACTGCATTAGAAGGGTAAGAGAAGTAAATTGCCCATACCCAGACCAGTGCAACACCATGTGGATATATCTCCCCTGAGCCTTTGATCCCCCAATGGGAAAAGAGAACCCGAGGGGGGAAACCAGTCTCTCCCAGAAATGTGTGTCATTTTGTGGGAGCCCCTCTTCTGATCTTGCATCACAGGTACTACAGACGGTGGGAAAAACAGCTCTAAAACTAGTAAAGCTCCTTGTTGTCTTAATCCAAGCCAACTCACACTCCAAGTTACTTGGCTATCAGAGTCATTGACTTTGCTCTGAAAACTATCTGCTATGTCTGCTTTTCTCTGAGCTCAAACACTGCTGGTCCACACAACTTCCAGGTATTTTCACCAGCCTTTATAATCAGATGGGGCTAGAAGACACTCTCCACAGTAGGCAGAGCTCTATCTCAACCCCCTTGCCTGACATAGAGGAAGAGTGACCACTCAAGGCTACTCTCTCAGGGGAATCTACAGCACCCAGACATTGGGAATCTTTCTATAACAGAGTAGTGGGGAGAGACTTGCAACAACCAGCATACAGATGTTAAAAGACCAACTTTATACCTATGGTACCAAAATAGTAATCTCAACCAGTGGCTTTGCTCATCTACAGAATGAAATCAGGGGCATACTCTGACCAGTAAACTCAGTGGAGTACAGATCTGTCTGATTTGAATCCTAAAGGAGTTTTGCTGGCCCTAGACCCCAGCTTGCCCATGCCCAGGCAAGGTGCTGAGTCATAGCCCCACACACTATAGAGAATGCCTTCCAGCCCCATCTCACCAGAAGGGCTGGCAACAATTCCTGGAAGCAGTATTGCCCAGTGGTGCTTAAGCAAAAAGGTTGGAAGGCAGAGTTGATTGTCCCCAGAATAAAATCAGTACTGGATGCGGAGGCTTTCTGTGCTATGCACAGGAAGGGAGATTAATTTATAGACAAGGCCAAGGGTAGTTCCCAGCCCCTCCAAACCGGAAAGCCATTTCAGAAATTGAGAGTAGCCTTGAGTGGTCACTCTTCCTCTATGTCAGGCAAGGGAGTTGAGATAGAGCTCTGCCTACTGTGGAGAGTGTCTTCTAGCCCCATCTGATTATAAAGGCTGGTGAAAATACCTGGAAGTTGTGTGGACCAGCAGTGTTTGAGCTCAGAGAAAAGCAGACATAGCAGATAGTTTTCAGAGCAAAGCCAATGACTCTGATAGCCAAGTAACTTGGAGTGTGGGTTGGCTTGGATTAAAACAATAAAGAGCTTTACTAGTTTTAGAGCTGTTTTTCCCACCATCTGGGCAGGGAATCTATTTTGCAATTCCTATCATTGCTGAAAACAGCCTTTGGCCTGTATGACTAAAGAACCTAACCAGAGTACACAGGAAGCTGGCATAGCCCATATAAATGTTCTATGTGCAATGACAATTGAACAGAGATTTTAGGCCATGGCTTCCCCCCACTACAGGACAAAATTGGTGGCCTTTCCTGACCAAAGAATTTAGTGGACACTCAGACCTTATTTGGACCCCCAAACAGTGAGCTTCCAGGCCCTGGGTTTTGGAATGCCACCCTGTCAAGGCAGGGAAGCTAATTCATATCTTCATCTATTACTGAAAATAGTACCTAATCCAGAACACCCAGTAAGCCTAACCAGAGAATTCACACAACCATGAAGCCCATGCTACAGTCTCACTTGGGTAGGGAACCAAGCCAGCAGTCTGATCCAGCTATTCTCAGCCAGTGGAACACTCCTCATCACCATCCTCAGAGCTCAAACAATTGCCTTACCCTAAAATAGACCATAATAACAGGCCTCACCTGCCTAAGGAAATTGCCAGCAGATACACCCAGAAGCCCAAAACATACTGACTGGTAAAGAGCTGTCTCTGCCAAAGAAACCTGAAAAGTCTGGAAAAGGACCTATTATTCAAATGTACATATACCAACATAAGGAATCAAATATCACAAAAACCAGGTCAATATGACACCACCAAATGAAACCAAAAAGCTCAACTAACTGATGCTAAAGAAATGGAGCTCTATGAACTGTCAGACAAATAATTCAGAATAATTCTCTTAAGGAAGTTAGGGAACTATGAGGAAACAATAAAGACAACTAAACAAAATTAGGAAAACAATATCTGGACAAGAACAGAAATTTGACAAGGAAATAGAAACCATCAAATAAAACCAAACATAAATTCTAAAGTTGAAAAATATCATAACTGAGCTAAAGAATTTAGTAGAGAGTTTCAAAAGTAGATTTGACCATGCAAAAGAATCAGTGACCTGAAGGAATTATTCAGTCAGGAAAACAAAAAGAAAAAAGAATGAAAAGAGCAAAGAAAGCCTCCAGAAACTATGAGACACAATGAAAAGCTATTCATATTGGAATTCCAGAAGGTAGAGAAAGAGAAAGGCAGAAAAGGTATATTTGAAGCAATAACAGTGGGGGCACCTTGGTGGCTCAGTCAGTTGAGGACCTAACTCTTGATTTTGGCTCAGGTCACAACCTCAAATTCATGAGATCGAGCCCCACGTTGGATTCTGCACTGGGTATGGAGCCTGCTTAAGAGTCTCTCTCTCCCTCTCTCTGGGCCCCTGCCCCTACTCTCTCTCTCTCTAAAAAAATAAAATAATAATAATAAAGTAATAACAGCTGAAAACTTCCTGAACCTGGGGAGAAAAATGGAAATCAAGATCCAGGACATACAAATGATTCAAAATAGATTGAACTCAAATAGAGCTATATCAAGACAATTATAATTAAATTATCAAAAGTCAAAGACAAAAACAGAATTTTAAGAGCAGCTAGAGAAAAGAAATAACATAAAAGGGAAACCCACAAGATGATTGGCAGATTTCTTAACAGAAACTTTTCAGGCCAAGAATGAACGGGATAACATATTCAAAATATTGAAAGAAAAAAACCATCAACCAAGAATTCTATACTCAGTGAAGTTTTCCTTCAAAAATGGAGAAATAAACTCTTCTGAACAAAGAGAAGCTGAAGGAGTTCATTACCACCAGATCTTCCTTACAAGAAATTAAAAGAAGTTCTTTGGGTGGAAATTAAGGGGCACTAATTAACATGGTAAAAACATAAAAAAGTAGTGTAAATCTCAGTGGTAATGGTAAATATATAGTCATAGTTAGATTATACAATATGATAAGAGTGGTGGATGAATCACTTAACTTTATTTTAAAAGTTAAAAAAATAATGTAACAAAAATAACTATAAATACAACAGTTTGTTACTAGTTACACAAGATAAAAAAATGGAATTATAACAGTAATAACCTAAATGTGAGGGGGAAAATAAATAAAAGTATAAAGCATGTGAATTCTATTGAGTTGTTTTTATCAGCTTAAAATAAGGTATTATAAGTTTAAAATATTTAATGTAAGCCTCATGGTAATCACAAGGGAAAATCTTGTAGTAATTACACAAAACAACATGATAAATAAGCTAAAACATATTGATACCAAAAGACATTTAAAACCCAAAAAGAGACAGTAGGATAAGAAATAAAGGAAAATGGATATACAAAACAACCAGAAAATAATTAACTAAATGGCAATAGTAAGTCCTTAGTTATCAATAGTGGCTTTAAACCTAAATGGATTAAATTTTTCAATCAAAAGACATAGAATGGCTGAAGGAATAAATACAAACAAGATCCAACGGTATTCTGAGTACAAGAGACTCACTTTTAGCTTTAAAGACACTCATAAACTGGGGGTGAAGGGATGGAAAAAGACATTTTAAGTAAATAGTAATGGAAGAAGATGATGAGGAAGAAGAAGGAGAAGAAGAGGTAGAGGAGGAGGAGAAAGAAGAAAGGAGGAGGAGGAGGGAGGAGAAAGAGGAGGAGTGGTACTTATTGCAGAAAAGAATAGACTTTAAAATGGTAAAAAGACACAACTCATTATATAATGATAAAGGGGTCAATACATCAAGAAAATATAACAAATATGAATATTTATGTGTCCAGCATTGAACACTCAAATATATAAAGCTAAAGCAAATGGAGCTAAAAGGTGAAATAAACAATAATACACTAGTCATTGGGAACTTTAAAACACCACTCTCAACAATGGATAGATCATCCAGAAAATCATTAAGGAAGCAGCAAAATAGAAAAATTATTAGAAACATACAACTTATCAAGACTAACTCAAGAAGAGAAAGAAAATTTGAACAGATCAGTTACTATAACTACATTGAGTCAGTAACGAAAAATCTCCCAATGAAGAAAAGCCCAGGGCCATATGGCTTCATGGGTGAATTTTACCAAACATTTAAAGAATTAACACCAATCATGCTCAAACTCTCCCAAAAAAAAAATCAATGAGGAAGGAACACTTTCAAACTCATTTTATTAGGCCAGATTTATCCTGATAACAAAATCAGAAAAGTAAACTTTTCTGTAAAAGTAAGTTAGAAAAGAAAACTACAGGCTAATATCCTGATAAATATAGATGCAAAAACTCTTTATAAAATACTAGCAAACCAAATTCAGCAGCACATTAAAAGGTCCATTCACCATGATCAAGTAGAATTCATTCTTGGGATACAAGGATGGTTCAACATATGCAAATAAATCAACGTAATACATCACGTTAATAGAATGTAAAGAATTATACATTCATCTTAATATTTATTAAAAAAGGATTGGACAAAATTCAACATCCATTCATGATAAAACTCTTAACAAATTAGGCATTGAAGGAACATATCACAATATAATAGAGCCATATGTGACATGTCCACAGCCAACATTATATTCAGTGGTGAAAGAATGAAAATTTTTCCTCTATGATCAGGAACAATATAAGGGTGCCCACTCTCTCACCACTCTTATTAAACAAAGAAAATAGAACAAACATATAGCAACTCCACTTCTGAGTATTTATCCAAAAGAAAGCAAAACAAAACATTAACCAAAAAGAAATGTGCACCCACATGTCACTACAGCATTATGTACAATAGTCAGATATGAAAACAATCCAAGTGTCCACTAATGGATGAATGGATAAGGAAACTGTGGTATATACATATACAATGAAATATTATTCAGCCATTAAAAAAAAAAAGGAAATCCTGCAATTTATGACATGAATGGACCTTGAATGCATTATGCTAAGTGAAATAAGTCAGACAAATTTGTCAGAGAAAGACAAATATTGAATCATCTAACTTACATATGGAATCTTGGAGAAGATAAAACAACTCTTAGAAAAGGAAATCAGATTTGTGGTTACCATAGAAGAGGATCAGGAAAGGAGGAATTGGAGGAAAATAATCAAAAGTACAAATTTTCAGTTATAAGATAAATAAGTACTATGAATGTAATGTAAAACGTGATGACTACAGCAAACACTATTATGTGATATATAGGGAAGTTGTTAAGACAGTGAATCCCAAAAGTTCTCATTATGAGGAAAAAACATTTTTCTTCATTATTTTCTTTCTTTTCTTTCTATTGTATCCATATAAGAAAATAAATGTTAGTTGAACCTATTGTGGTAATTATTTCACAATGTATGTAAATCAAACCATTGTGCTGTGTGCCTTAAATTTATACAGTAATGTATGTCACTTATTTCTCAATAAAACTGGGGGGAAAAGATTTTTTGGGAAAAAATTCCATGGAGAAATAATAGATCATTACTTTTTTTATACTGAGTATGGATCATGGAGATGAAAAGTAATTCATGACAAGATTTCATTCTCTTTTATGACTGAGTAATATTTTATTAAATATATATATATATATACATATATATATGTATATATGTGTAAATCTCAGTGGTAATGGTAAATATATAGTCATAGTTAGATTATACAATATGATAAGAGTGGTGGATGAATCACTTAACTTTATTTTAAAAGTTAAAAAAATAATGTAACAAAAATAACTATAAATACAACAATTTGTTACTAGTTACACAAGATAAAAAAATGGAATTGTAACAGTAATAACCTAAATGTGTATATACATATATATATGTATATATATATATCTTTAATATATATATACATATATATATACATATATACA
>NC_058405.1:82162482-82217634 GCF_002201575.2 Neomonachus schauinslandi | reverse complement strand
TATATATATCTTTAATATATATATACATATATATATACATATATACATATATATATACATATATATATGTATATATATATATATCTTCTTTATCCATTTATCAGTTGATGGACATTTGGGATCTTTCCATAATTTGGCTATTGTTGATAATGCTACTATAAACATCAGGGTGCCTGTGTTCCTTCAAATTAGTAATTTGTATCCTTTTGTTAAATATTTAGTAATGCAATTGCAATGACATAGATGAAGCTAGAGAATATTATGCTAAGCTAAACGTCAGCCAGAAAAGGATAAAACCATATGATTTCATTCATATGTAGAATTTAAGAAACAAAACAAATCAACATAAAGGGGAAAAAGAAAGAGAGGCAAACCAAGAAACAGACTCTTACCTACAGAAAATAAACTGATGGTTACCAGAGGGGAGGTGGGCTTAAATAGATATGGGTTAAGTAGATAATGGGGATTAAGGAGTGCACTTTTCATGATGAGCACTGGGTGTTGTATGTAAGTGATGAATCACTAAATTGTATACCAAAAACCAATATTACACTGCATGTTAACTAACTGGAATTTAAATAAAAATTTGGAGGAAAAAAAAGAAGCATGGAGAAAGATTTAAGCTTACCTCATTAAAACTACACTGTGTCAAAATAAATTTTAAAGTAACATCTTCATTAAAATATATGCGTTGGTTAAAAAAAAAGTAGCACAAGAATAAAGGAAACAGAAATTCTTAAAAAAAAAAAAAAAGAAATGAACAAAATACCACCATTGGATAATTCTAATCAAATAGTCTTGAGAGGCAAGACTTTGAGTAACCATGTATTTGATAACTTAGAACATTTTTTGTCAAATTAACAAGCATAATGAGATTAACTGGTTGCCCCTAACTGCACTAGATATAGTAGGAAAAGAACAGTATGAGCTCAGGGATTCAAATTCCCAGCTGAAGCACCGCATAAATGACCTGAAAGCTTCTATGTATACTTGAAAGGAACTCATCTACTGGAGCTGCAGAGATGGCATTGCTGAAAACCAAACCAAGAGTCTAATCCTACATATGGCTAAATTATAATACAAATTGAATTCCCAACTCTGGATATCTGGTCTTAAAATGAGTACATTGATTGGGAAGGAATGGAATCCTGGGAGTTGGAATGAGGAAATGCAGGAAGACTGATGAAGCTAGAGACATGGAGTTTGTAAATTCTAATGAGTCTTCTTTGCCAGTAAGAGCAGCCTCTCCATCCCTGTATGAGATTAAGCCTGCTTTGCCTGAGGAAACTGTAATGCCTCACTTGAGGTATTTGGCTTACAAGACTCTGATGGTTTTCCTCAGAACCCATCCACCCCCTCTCATTTTTGGTTCTACATCCAAGACTAGACTTAAGTCTAGCAAGCTCTAAAAGGAGAGGTAAAAAGTGTGGTCAATGAGGAGATACACCACACTCCTAAAGAACTACATGGTGTTTCCAATTTATACCAGCAGAAATGTGGGGAATAAGTGAGAATGACTATTAAAACTGTGGGTTAATGTAGTCCTAATAGTTTATTTTTGTTTTTGTTTCTTTTGCCTGAGAAGACATATCTAGAAAAATGTTGCTACGACTGATATAAAAGAGATTAGTGCTTATGTTTTCTGCTAGGATTTTTATGGCTTCATGTTTCACATTTAAGTCTTTAATCCATCTTGATTTTATTTTTCTATTTGGTGTTAGAAAGCTTCATTCTTTTGCATGTAGCTGTCCAGTTTTCCCAGTATCATTTATTAAAGAGATTGTCTTTCCCCCATTGTATATCCCTGCCTCCTTTGTCATAGATTAATTGACCATATAAGTGTGGGTTTATTTATGGACTTTCTATTCTATACCATTGATCTATGTGTCTATTTTGTGCCAGTCCCATACTGTTGATTACTACATGTTTGTAACATATAATGAAATCTGAAACTGTGATACCACAGGTTTGTTCTTTCTCAAGATTGCTTTGGTATTCTGGGTATTTTGTGGTTCCATACAAATTTTAGTATTAAAAAGCTCTTGTACTGTAAGGAAAACCATCAATAAAACAAAAAGGCAAACTACTGAATGAGAGGAAATATTTATAAGTGATATATACAATAAGAGGTTAATAACCAAAATATATGAACTTACACAACTCAACATAAACACATACACAAACACACACACACACACATCCAATTTAAAAAATGGGTAGAGGTCCTGAAAGACACAGATGTAGTGAAAAGAAGGGCCATATGCACCCCAATGTTCATAGCAGCAATATCCGCAATAGCCAAACTGTGGAAAGAGCCGAGATGCCCTTCAACAGAGGAATGGATAAAGAAGATGTGGCCCATATATACAATGGACTATTACTCAGGCATCAGAAAGGATGAATACCCAACTTTTACATCAACATGGATGGGACTGGAGGAGATTATGCTAAGTGAAATAAGTCAAGCAGAGAAAGTCAATTATCATATGGTTTCACTTATTTGTGGAACATAAGGAATAACATGGAGGACATTAGGAGAAGGAAGGGAAAAATGGGCGGGGGGAATTGGAGGGAGAGATGAACCATGAGAGACTATGGACCTAAGAAACAAACAGGGTTTTAGAGGGGAGGGGGGAGGGGGGATTGGTTAGCCAGGTGATGGGTATTAAGAAGGGCACGTACTGCATGGAGCACTGGGTGTTTTACGAAAACAATGGATCGTGGATCACTACATCAAAAACTAATGATGTATTGTATGGTGACTAACATAACATAATAAAATTAAAAACTACAAAAAAAAAATAAAAATAAATAAATAAATAAATAAATAAATAAATAAATAAAATAAAATAAAAAATGGGTAGAGGTCCTGAATAGAAATTTTTCCAAAGAAGGCATACAAATGGTCAATAGACACGTGAAAAGATACTCAACATCAATTATCATCAGGGAAATGCAAATCAAAACCACAATGAGACATGACCTTATACTTGCCAGAATGGCTAAAATCACAAAGACAGGTAATAACAAATGTTGGTGAGGATGTGGGGAAATGTAAATTGGTACAGCCATTGTGGAAAACAGTATGGAGATTCCTCAAAAAATTGAAAATATAAATACTATATGATTGATTAATTCCATTAATTGGCATTTACCAAAAAAAATGAAAACATTAGTTCAAAAAGTTATAGGCCTCCCCACGTTTATTACAGGATTATTTACAATAGCTAAGATATGAAAGCAACCTAAGCGTCTTTTGATAGATGAGTGGATAAAGATGTGAGTGTGTGTGTGTGTGTGTGAAAGAGAGAGAGAGAGAGAGGGAGGAGGGAGAGAGGTAGGGAGAGAGAGAGAGATGGAATATTACACAGGTATAAAAAAGGATGAGCTCTTGCCATTTGCAAATGGATGGACCTAGAGGGTGTTATGCTAACTGAAATAGGTTAGACAGAGGAAGGCAAAAACCACATGAAATTCATATATTCATATCTGGAATCTAAAAAAACAAATAAACAAAAGGAAGAGAACAAACTGATGGTTGCCAGAGGAAAGGGGGTGGGAGGACTGACAAAATGGGTAAAGGGGTGAGAGGTACAGGTTTCCAGTTTGGGAATGAATAAGTCAGGAATAAAAGGAACAGCATAATCGTATTGTATTTTATGGTGACAGGTGGTAGCTACATTTATGGTAAGAATAACATATAGAGATGTTGAATCACTATGTTGTATACCTGAAACTAAGGTAACATTGTGTCAACTATACTTAAAAAAACAACTTACAAAAAAAGAGTATGGGGAAATGGTAAAAGGAACATAAAGTTAGATCAGGCCAAATTTTCATATATGAGCCCACTAAGCAGAGATTCTGGATTAATGCTGCAGTTTGGGAGGTTAGAAAATATCTAATCATTTGGTTGGTTGATGGAAACATGGACCAAAAGGTGGCCTACACTAAATGAAGCTGAAGTGGTGACTTGCCTTGGTATAAGGTAAAGAAAAGGATTCAAAGTCTTGGGTAGTGGAATGGTAGAATGGATTTATCATTTAACACATGCTCACTCACCCAAAGGGGTCCAGAGGACACACCTTTCACCATGACTGTGAGAAATAAATTTGTGAGGGGAGTCCTAGAATCTTTGAAGGGTTCTGTGGTTGTTCTTGTCCATTGGCTAGAAATTACAGTGAGAATTGCTGCTATTGAATTGAGAAATCTAGACATAATGGGGAAAATTGGATTCAAGGGTGGCAGGGGCCAAATGATGGCACTTAAAGAAAAGGTGGGCACAGTTACTATAATGGATAGCAGAGTTAAAATAGTATTCAGAATAGTCTGATTCATAGAGACTTATGGCATTGGCTAGATGATCATAGTGTCTTCAGAAGTAAAATTATGGAAGTCTAGTAAATTCTTACTTAATCCATGTAAGTAGAAGAGTTCTAGGTCAAGCAAACTGAAGTCTAACTTGAATTATAGAAGCAGAGTCACCACCCTCAATCTATTCCCAGAATTGTGACACTTTGCAGATCCAGAACCCCCTGAATAAAAGGAAGCTGGGTCCCCTTAAGGAAGGATCCTGGGACACTGCCAGAAACTTACACTGTTAATCTTTCTTCCGGCTTTCCCCCAATGGATTACAGCCTTTTTCCAGGGTGACTGCATTGAGGGAAATGAAATAACCATCCTTTGGGGGTATTACAGGACACTGGCTCTGTACTGACACTAATTTTAGGAGACTAAAAATGTTACTGTTGTCCACCAGTCGGAATATGGGTTTTTGGAGGTCACATGATCAATGAAGTTTTAACTCAGGTCAATTTCACATGATCCAAAGGGTCCTCAAACCCATCCTGTGGTTATTTCCCCAATTCCAGAATGTCTGATTGGACTGGATACTCAGCAACCAACAGAATTCCTGTTTTGGTTCTATAACCTGTGGAGTGAGAGCTATTAAGATAATAATAATAAATGAAAAAAAAAAAGTAGAAGCTGCTAAAACTTGTCTCTACCTCTGAGAATAATAAACCAAGAACAATACTGTATTTCTGGAGGGATTCAGAGATTAGTGACACAATCAAGGACTTAAAGGATGCAGGAATGTTAATTCCCACCACATTCCCATTCAGCTCACCTGTGTGACCCATGCAGAAAACAAATAGATCTCAGAGAATGAAAGTGGATTATCATGAGCTTAACCAGGTGGTGAGTCAATCGCAGCTGCTGTACCAGGTGTGTTTTCAATGCTTGAGCAAATTAACACATCCCCTGGTATCTGGTATGCAGCTATTGTTTCTGACAAATGCTTTTTTTCTCCGTATCTGTTAATATAGAGCACCAGAGGCATTTTGCTTTTGGTTGCCAAAACTTGAAATACACCTTCACTGTCTTATGTCAGAGGTATATCAACTCTTTAGCCCATTACCATAATTTAGTCTATAGGAATCTTGATTACTTTTCTCTCCCACAAGATACCACACTAGTCCATTACATTAATGACGTTATGTTCAGTGGACCTAGTTACCAAACAGTAGCTGGTGCTCTTGATTTATTGGTAAGATATTTGTATGTCAGAGGGTAGGGAATAAATCTGACAAAAATTCAGGTGTCCTCTATCAGTAAAATATCTAGGGGCCCCATGAGCTCTAATTCTGTCCCCTTGATCTAGTAGGGCATATGTAGCCCAACTATCAAAGATGACCTTTTGAAATGCTCAAAAGGAGGTCTTTGTGACATCACTACCACCTCTAGGTTCCAAGCCCTCACTATTTCTAGCACAATCACCTGGAAAACTAGCATTTGTCAATACCACTCTGGAGGTAATGTGGCAAAGTGGTTAGAAGCCCTTATGCTCTGGCATCAGGAAGATGTGGGCTGTGATCCTGTCCTACTACTGATCTTTGTGACTTTGAGTGAGTTTTTAAATTTTCAGTGACACAATTTCTACATTTTAAATATCAAAATAATTGTATCCAACACTAGAGCTGTTGGGTAGATTAAATGAGAAAATGCATAAGTAGTTCTTCCTGAGTTTCTAGGCTTAATAAATTTTATACTCTCATTATGATGTAGCAAAGATGTTAGGGTTTGAAGCTGCTGGCCGGGAAAGAATTCTTGAGATGTATTTGGTGCCAAGGGTGATTTTATTAAAGCATGGAAACAGGACCCATAGGCAGAAATTGATGCAATGGGGTGATGAGGAGTGGCTCATTATATATTGGGAGGGGGTTAGGGATACCATCAGTCTGTAAGGAATTTTGGAAGCAAAGCTTCTTGGACCTTGAGGGAGCTAGCTATTGTTAGGAAAAGGTCATTTATTACTGTCTAATAAAACCTTAGTCATGAGACCCTTCAGATGTATATTGGTGGGTCGTATGCTTGGGGTATGATTGCCAATATGTATCTTGGCAGGGTAGAGATAAAGAAAGTTTTGAAAGGAATTTTTATATGTTAAGGTAGACTACAGGATCTTGGGGGTCCAGCTAAGATTGCCTTTTGCCCTTAGTAAAGTATTAACATTGAGGCAGCTGAGTTCATAGAGGAATGCTACTCTGCCTGTTGCAAGGACTTGTGAATGGGCTGTAAGTAGTAAGGAAATTTAATTTTTCTTTTGCCTTTGTTTCCCACATCTACTATATAAAATACCAGAAATGAACATAGCTCCCCTAATAAAATGAAGCCAAGAAACTTCCTCCCATGGTCTGATATGTATGAAAGTATAATTGCTCTTTTGGAAATTTAAATTTTATCTATTTTTAGCAATCACAGTACTCTACTAATTCACATTGGAATTTTACAAGTTAAGGATTTTTTTTTTTTTTTGCACACCAGTGATGCCAACCCATGTTTCCATACAATACTTGAATCTCTATTTTTTTCCAATTAAAAATGTTAAGGTAATTCATGAATATGTCAAAAAAATCAAGTGTATAATGGAATTTAGTGTGTTCCTATAAGATGATTTCCTATCCTTAATTTCCCTATTCTCTTCCATAAAAGTGGCCACCATGACCAACTTTTTATGTTCTTCCACAGAAAGATACTAGATTCTCTCTCTCTCACTCTTTTCCTTTCCCTACATTATAAGTTCCATGATATTCTCATTGATCTGCATTTTGATTTTATTATATTTATCAGGACATTGATACATAAAAGTTCACTTTATTCTTTTTAATATCTGCATGATATTCTAAGAATATCTTAGAGGGGCACCTAGGTGGCTCAGTCAGTTAAGTGTCTGTCTTTGGCTCAGATCATGACCCCAGGGTCCTGGGATCGAGCCCCAAGTTGAGTTCCCTGCTCAGCAGAGAGCCTGCTTCTCTCTCTCCCTCTGCTGCTCCCCCTGCTTCTGTGCTCACTCTCTCTCCCTGTCAAATAAATAAAATCTTTTTAAAGAAAGAGTATTTTATTTATTTTTGTTTCCAATTTTTTGCTACTAAACATTGTTTAAATTAATATTTTATACATACATTTTCACACATATGTACCTATAGGAAAATTCTTAGAACTAACAATATAGGATATAAATATTATACTTTTTTTTCCAAAATGGGTTATAAGAATTTTTATTCTCACTAGAAGTTTAAGGAATATGGATTTTCCTACACTCTCATTATTATAATAAGCAATCAAATTTTTTGAGCAATTAAACAGATGAAAATGCTATCTCAATGAATGAATTCATTAGTCTCAGGATACAAAGTCAACATACAGAAATCTGTTACATTTCTGTATACTAACAATGAAACAGCAGAAAGAGAAATTCAGAAAACAATCCCATTTATAATTGCACCACAAATAATAAAGTACCCAGGAATAAACTTAACCAAAGAGGTTAAATATCTGTGCTCTGAAAACTATAAAACATTGATGAAAAAAATTAAAAAGGACACAAAGAAATGGAAAGACCTTTCTGCTCATGCATTGGAAGAACAAATATTATTAAAATGTCTATATTAACCAAAGCAATCTACAGATTTAATGCAATCCTTATCAAAATACTACCAGCATTTTTCACAGAACTAAAAGAAACAATCTTAAAACTTGTATGGAACCACAAAAGGCCCTGGATAACTGAAACAATCTTGAAAAAGAAAAGCAAAGCTGGAGGCATCACAATTCCAGACTTCAAATTATACTACAAGTCTATAGTAATCAAAATATTATGGTACTGGCACAAAAATAGACACATAGATCAATGGAGCTGAATAGAAAATCCAGAAATAAACCCATAATTGTATGGCCAATTAATCTTTGACAAAGCAGGAAAGAATATCCAATGGGGAAAAGGCAGCCTCTTCAACAAATGGTATTGGAAAAACTGGACAGCTACATGCAAAAGAATGAAACGATCATTTTCCTACACCATACACAAAAACAAATCCAAAATGCCTTAAAGACCTACATGTGATACCTGAAACCATAAAAATCCTAGAAGAGAACACAGGCAGTAATTTCTCTGACATTGGCTAGAGCAATATTTTTCTAGATCTGTCCCCTGATGCAAAGGAAACAAAAGCAAAAATAAACGATTGAGACTACATCAAAACAAAAAGCTTCTGTACAACAAAGGAACAATCAACAAAACTAAAAGGCAACCTACTAAATGGGAGAAGGTATTTGCAAATTACATATTCAATAAGGGGTCAGTACCCAAAATATATAAGGAACTTCTACAACTCAATATCAACAACAACAACAACAAAATCAATTAAAAATGGGCACAGACCTGTACCTCTAAAACAAATTATATATTATATGTTAAAAAAAAGAAGGAAGATAGTAGGAAGGGAAGAATGAAGGGGGGAGGTTGGAGGGGGAGACAAACCATGAGAGACTATGGACTCTGAGAAACAAACTGAGGGTTCTGGAGGGGACAGGGATGGGGGCATGGGTTAGCCTAGTGATGGGTATTAAGGAGGGCACGTATTGAATGGAGCACTGGGTGTTATATGCAAACAAAGAATCATGGAACACTACATCAAAAACTAATGATGTAATGTATGGTGATTAACATAACATAATAAAATTTTAAAAATGAAAATAAAATAAAGTAAAACAAAAATGGGCAGAATACATAAACAGACATTTCTCCAAAGAAGACATACATATGATGAAGAGACGCATGAAAAGATGCTCAACATCATTGATCATCAGGGAAATGCAAATCAAAACTACAATAAGATATCACCTTACACCTGTCAGAATAAAATTAAAAACACAAGAAACAAGTGTTGGTGAGGATGTAGAGAAAAAAGGAAACCTCGTGCACTGTTGATGGGATTGCAAACTGGTGCAGCCACTGTGGAAAACAATATGGAGTCTCCTCAAAAAGTTAAAAATAGAACTACTCTATGATCCAGTAATTACACTACTGGATATTTATCCAAAAAACATTAATTCAAAGAGATACATGTACCCTATCTTTATACGAGTATTATTTACAATAAGCAAATTATGGAAGTGGCTTAAGCGTCCATCAATAGATCAATGGTTAAAGAAGTGGTATATATACACAGTGGAATATTCTTCAGCCATAAAAAAAGAATGAGATCTTGCCATTTGCAATGACATAGAACTAGAGAGTATAATGCTAAGTGTAATAAGTCAGTCAGGGAAAGACAAATACCATATGATATCACTCATATGTGGAATTTAAGAAACAAATGAGGAATGGAAAAAGAGAGAAGTCAAGAAACAGGCTCTTAACTATTGAGAACAAATTGATGGTTACCAGAGGGGAGGGGGTGGGGGATGGGTAAAATAGGTGATGGAGATTAAGGAGTTCATTTGTCATAATGAGCACTGGGTGATGTATGGAATTGTTGAATCACTAAATTGTACACCTGCAACTAATATAGGCCTGTATGTATATTAATTCCAGTATGCTATACTGGAATTAAAATTAAATTAATTAAATTAAATTTAAAAAAGAGAGAGAGAACTCAAATCAATAAAATTACAAATAAAACAGGAGTCATTACAACTGATAACAGAAATACAAAAGGTTATGAGACTATTATGGAAAAAATATATGTAAATAAACTGGAGAATCTAGAACAAATGAATATATTCATAAACATATAAACAATCAAAATTCAATCAAGAAGAAATAAAAAATCTGAACAGACCAATAAGGAGTAAGAAGATTGAATCAGTAATTATATCAATATATATACATATATACATACATATAATTAGAAAAGAAGAAATGAAAGAAAGAAAGAAAGAAAGAAAGAAAGAAAGAAAGAAAGAAAGAAAGAAAGAAACTAATGATTTTACTGATGAATTCTAACAAACATTTAAAGAATTAACACCAATTCTTTTCAAACTCTTCCAAAAAATTGAAGAGGATAAAACACTCCTAAACTCATTTTACAAGGCCAGCACTATACTTATCCCCAAAACAGATAAGGAAAAAGCAAGAAAAGAAAAGTACAGGCTAATTAATATTCTTGATGAATATAGATGCAGGAATTCTCAACAAAATACCAGCAAATTGAATTTGACAGCACATTAAAACAATTATACCCCATGATCAAGTGAGATTCATCCCTGGAATGCAAAGATGGTTCATTTACAAATTAATATAAGTGATACACCAAGTTAATAGAATGAAAGATGAAAACTACATAATATTTCCATAGCTGCAGAAAATGCGTTAACAAATTCAACATCATTTTATGATAAAAATTCTCAAGAAATTGGATATGAAGAAAATGTACATCAATACAATGAAAATCATATATGACAAGCCCATACCTAACATTATATTCCATAATGAGAGGTTGAAAGCCTATGCTCTGAGATCAAAAACAAAGTAATATGCTCACTCTAACTACTATTATTTAACATAGTACTGGAAGTCCTAGCCACAACAATCAAACAAGAAAAAGAGATAAAAGCTATTTAAATTGGAAAGGAAGAAGTAAAATTATCTCCGCTGATGACATGATCTTATAGATAGAAAACCCCAAAGATTTTTCACTAAAAGAAAAATAAAGGAAATATCTGTTAGGAGGTGGCAGTTCAAGATGGCAGTAAAGGAAGACCCTGATTTTACCTACTCCCACAGACACATCAAATCTGCAGCTTCATATAGAAAAATCCTATCTGAAAAAGACTTGAAAACTAGCTGAACCCAACCCAACTCCTGAGCTCCTCCACAATAGCCCACCTTTGATGTGTTAACCCACAGCAGAAGGGACCTCAGAAACACAGAGTGGTTTTCTGAAGAATAAGGGGTTCCTATCAGGCACCCCAACCTTGGGACTTGCACTGAAGACATCAGCTCTGGCTTGGAAACTAACAGGGTTTATATCAAAGAGATACAAAGGGCTGTAGGAAACTAAGATTCCACTCTTAAAGAACTCATGCACAGACCCCAAGATTCAGCACAAAAGCAGTAGGTGGAAAAGTGCTTAAACCCTTTGCAAAAAAAAAAAAAAAAAAAAAAGATTTATTAATTAGTTAAAACATTTGCCAGAGGGCCTGGGGTCTGTTGGAAATCTCTCTTGGCAGGGGTCATTTTTTGCACTCTCCCTCTACCTTGTTTGTGTTGCTTGCCTCACCCAGGCGCTCCCTGGGTAGACTCACCCCATCAAGCCCATCAGGAGACTCTGCCCCAGCCTAGTGCTCCCTGGCAGCCCCACCCCACCAAATCTTTTTTTTTTTTAATTTTTTAAATTTTATTATGTTATGTTAATCACCATACAACACATCATTAGTTTTTGATGTGGTGATCCACAATCCATTGTTTGTGGATTCTTTTTTTTTTATTTTTTTAATTTTATTATGTTATGTTAGTCACCATACAACACATCATTAGTTTTTGATGTGGTGATCCACAATCCATTGTTTTCGTATAACACCCACCCCACCAAATCTTGCTGGCAGATGTTATGCAATTCAGCACTCCCCTCCAGCTGTGTCCTGACCCAAAGCACTCCATGGCCCCACAAAACTTAATAGTTTTACACAGGCGATATCCTTTGAACACCTGGCACTGATGCCAAGGGGATTGTATTTCTGGACCCCATGGGACTATAACAACTGAAGAGAGAGTTCTTAACAGGCTACCACCCCAAAGCATTGTGGAGAGAGCAGACTGAAACATAACCCCAGTCTTTGTCCCCCATAGATAGATTTTATTTATTTATTTATTTATTTTATTTTTTAAGTGTAATTAACATACAGTGTTACATTAGTTTCAGGTATACAATATAATGATTGAACAATTCTATACATTACTCAGTGTTCATCATGGTAACAGTGCTCTTAATTCTCTTTTCTATATTACCCATCCCCCCATTCACCTCCCCTCTGGCAACCAACAGTTTGTTCTCTGTATTTAAGAGTCTGGTTTTCAGGGTTTTTTTTCTTTGTTTCTTAATTTTCTTTACTTGTTAAATTTCACAAATGACTGAAATTATGTGACATTTGTCTCTGTCTGACTTATTTTCTTAGCATTTTACCTTCTAGGTCCATCTAATTTGTTGTAAATGGCAAGATTTCATTTATCTTTATGGCCAAGAAATATTCCAAATACCTTGAAACAAATGAAAATGAAAATGTAATATTCCAAAATCCATGGAGTGCAGCAAAAGCACTTCTAAGAAGAAATTTTATAGTAATACATGCAGACCTCAAGAAAACAAGAAAATCCCAAATAATCTAACTTTACACCTAAAGGAACTAGAAAAAGAGGGACAAATGAAGCTCAAAGTTAGTAAAAAGGATGGAAATATAAGATCAGAGTAGAAATAAATGAAATGGAGAATGAAGAGACAATAGAAAAGATCAATGAAAATAAGAGCTGGTTCTTTGAAAATGTAAACAAAATTGATAAACTTTAAGTTAGATAAGGGAAAAAAAAGAGTGAGGGCTCACATAAATAAAATTAGAAATGATAGAGGGGAAACTACAACTGATATTAAAGAAATACAAACAATCACAAACAATACTATAAACATGTGCACACACACACACACACACACAATTACAGGCCAATATCCCTAATGAATATACATGCAAAAATCCTCAAAAAAATTAGCAAACCCAATTAAACAATATGTTAAAAAGATCATACACCACTATCAAATGGGATTTATTCAAGGAGTGAAAGAATGGTTCAACATCAACAAATCAATTAATTTAATCCATCACATTAACAAAATGAAGGATAAAAGTTATACAATCATCTCAATAAATGCAGATAAAACATTTGACAAAATTCAATGTCCATTTATGATAAAAACTCAAGAAATTATGAATAGAAGGAACATATCTCAACATAATAAAAGTCATGTATGACAAGCTCACAGCTAACACTATACTCAAATGTAAAAAGCTAAAAACTTTTCCTCTAAGATCAGCTCTTACCACTTTCATTCAACATAGTATTGGAAGTCCTACTGGGAGCAATTATTCAAGAAAAAGAAATAAGACATCCAAATTGGGAAGGAAGAAGTAAAACTGTCATTAGTTGTGAACAACATGATTTTAAATATTGAAAAATCCTAAGATTACACAAAAAGCCTATTAGAATAAATTAATTCAATAACGTGACAGAATACAAAATCAATATTCAAAAATTTATTGTATTTTTATAAACAATAAACTCTCAGAAGGAGAAATTAAGAAAAATATCTCACTTATAATTGCATCAAAAATAATAAAATACCTAGGTATAAATTTAATCAAGTAGATAAAATTCCTGTACACTGAAAACTACAAAACAGTGATTAAAAAATTGAAGAAGATACAAATAAATGAAAATATAGCTCATGTTCATGGATTTGAAAAATTAATATTGTTAAAACATCCATATTACCCAAAATAATATATAGATTCAATGCAATCTTTATCAAAATTCCAGTGGCATTTCTCACAGAAATAGAAAAAATGATTCTAAAATTCAGTGGAACCACAAAAGATCCCAAATAGCCAAAACAATCATGAGAAGGAAGAACAAAGCTGGAGGCATCACACTCTTCATTTCAAATTGATTTTCAAATCCATTATAATCTAAACAGTAAAATACTGGTGTAAAAACAGATATATAGATCAACAGGATAGAGTAGAGACCCAGAAATAAACCCACACATACATGTTCAATTAATTTACAACAAAGGATGCAAGAATATACAATGGGGAAAGGACAGTCTCTTTCATAAATGGTGTCAGGAAACCTGTATATCACATGGAAAAAATGAAACTGGACCACTATCTTACATCATACACAAATTAAATCAAAATGAATATAGGACTGGAAGCCATAAAGCTCCTAGAAAAAAAACATAGGTATAGAGAATATAGGTAAACTTCTTGATATTATTTTTGGTGATTTTTTCTGATCTGATTCCAAACACAACAGCAACAAAAGCAAAAAATAAACAAGTGGGACTACATCAAACTAAAAAGTTCTGCACAACAAAGGAAACCATCAACAAAATAAAAAAGCAATCTACTGAATGGGAGAAGATATTTGCAAATGGTGTATCTGATAAGGGATTAATATCCAAAATATATAAAGAACTTATACAACTCAATAACAAAAAACAAACAATTTGAGTGAAAACTGGGCATAGAAGCTTTTTCCAAAGAAGACGTACAGATGCCAATAGGCACATGAAAATATGCTCAATATCAATAATCATCAGAGGAATGCAAATCAAAGCTGCAATGAGATATTATCTCACACCCCCCAGAATGGCTATTATCAAGAAGATAAGATATAACAAGCATTGGTGATGGTGTGGAGAAAGGGATACCCTCATGCTCTGTTTTTGGGAATACAAACTGGTGCAGCCACCAGGGAAACAGTATGGAGGTTCCTCAAAAAGCTAAAAATAGAATTACTATAATAGCTAGCAATTCAACTCCTGGGTATTTATCTAAAGAAAACGAAAACACTAATTTAAAAAGATATATGAATACCTATATTTATTGCAGCATTATTCACAATAGCAAAGATATGGAAACAGCCAAAGTATCCATCAATGGATGAATGGATAAAGATGTATAATGGAATGCTACTCAGCCGTAAAAAATAAAAGCTTTCCTTTGGTGACAACATGGTTGGACCTTGAGTGCATTATGCTAATCGACATAAGTCATACAGAGAAAGACAAATACTGTATGATTTTACATATATGTGGAATCTAAAAAACAAACCAAACCAAACTTAATTCATAGAGGCAGAGAACAGATTGGTAGTTGCCAGAGGAGAGGGATGTTAGGGGAATTAACACAATGGGAAAAGGGGATAAAGGATATAAACATCCAGTCATAAAATAAGTTATGAAGATGTAATATACAGCATGGTGAGTATAGGCAATATTGTTGTATTGCATATTATGTAACTTTATGTAGCAACAAGGGGAAAACTAGGCTTATGGTGGTTATCATTTCACAATGAATACAAATATCAACTATTGTACAACTATAACTAATAATATGTTGTATGTCAATAATACCTTAAATAAATAAATAAATAAATTTCTACACAAATTAAAAAAATAGAATAAATTCAGTAAAGTTATAGGATGTAAAACCAACACATTAAAATCGTGTTTTTATACACTAATAACAAACTATCTGAAAAAGAAATGAAGAAAACAATCCCATTTACAATAATATCCAAAAGGTAAAATGCTTAGGAATATTTTTTTTTTATTAAGTTCAATTAGCCAACATATAGTACATCATTAGTTTTTGATGTAGTGTTCAATGATTCATTAGTTGCATATAACACTAGTGCTCAATTTAATCAAGGAGGTAAAAGATGTGTACAATGAAAATTTTAAGAAAATCCACAAGGAAACCTGTAAGAAAATAACTCAAAAATATAGTAAAAATTGTTCATTGTTAAATATCTATTTAACCAAAAGAAAAATTGATGAATAGAAGAAGGAAAAAAATGATGACAAATAAAAATAAATAACAAAATGGCCATTTACCTTAATTGCCTTATCAATAATAACTTCAAATGTATATGTATACACCAATAAAAGATTGACAAAAACCTTGGTTAATTATATGTCTAGAAGAGACGTATTTTAGATGAAAAGACTCAAATAGATTGAAAGTAAAAGAACGAAAAATGTTATGCCATGCAACTAAAAGAGAGATGGAGTGGCTAATACCAATCTCAGGCAAAATATACTTTTATCATTTTTTACATTCTGTAATGATAAAATGTGAATTCAGCAAGAATATATAACAATTATAAATATACATATCTAAAAACAGAGCCCTAAAACCCATAATAAGTAAATAGATACATTGATAAATAGATGATAGATAAGTAGATGATAGATGATAGATAGATAGATAATAGATAATAGATAGATGATGATAGATGATAGATGATTGATAGATGATAGATAGATGATAGATGATAGATAGATGATAGATAGATGATAGATAGATAGATATAGATAGATGATAGATGATAGATAGATATAGATGATAAATGATAGATATAGATAGATGATAGATGATATATAGATGATAGATAGATGATAGATATAGATAGATGATAGATAGATAATAGATAGATGATGATAGATGATAGATGATTGATAGATGATAGATAGATAGATGATAGATAGATACATGATAGATGATAGATAGATGATAGATATAGATAGATGACAGATGATAGATAGATATAGATGATAGATATAGATAGATGATAGATGATATATAGATGATAGATGATGATAGATAGATGATAGATGATAGACAGAAGATATAGATAGATAGAGAGATGATATAGATAGGTGATAGATTGATGATAGATAGATAGATAGATAGATAGATAGATGATAGATAGATTGATAATAGATGATAGAGAGATCATAGATGATAGATGATGATAGATAGAAGATAGATGATAGATGATGATAGATAATAGATTAGATAGATGATAGAGGTTAGATAGATAGATGATAGATGATGGTGATGATGATAGATAGATAGATAGGTGATAGATGATAGATAGATAGATGATAGATGATAGATAGATGATAGATAGATGATAGATGATAGATAGATGATGATAGATAGATAGATGATAGATAGATATAGAAGATTAGATAGATGATAGATAGATAGATGATAGATAGATGATAGATAGATAGATAGATAGATAGATAGATAGATAGATAGATGATGGAAAACATAGATGATAGATATGGAATTTAAGGGAGAAATACACAATTCAGCAATCATAGTTGGAGATATCAATACCTCACTTTTAACACAGAACTATACAAAAGATCAGTAAGGAAGTAAGACTTGAACAGCACACTACACCAACTAGACCTAACACATATCTATAAAAAAAAAAACAAAAAACACACCCAACAAGAGCAGAATACACATTCTTCTCAAGTGCATATGAAATATTCTCCAGATAGAACAAATATTAGGATATAACACAATTCCATTAAGTTTGAGAGAATTGAAATCATACAGAAAATAATCTCTGACCATAGTGGATTGAAATTAAAAATCAATAAAAAAAGGACATTTGTGAAAAACACAAATTTGTGGAAATTAAATAATACACTCTTAAATAGGTAATGGACAAAGAAGAAAGCACTAGAGACATTAGGAAATACTTTGAGATGAATGAAAACAAAAATACAACATACCAAATACTATTTTTTAAATTTTATTTTATTATGTTATGTTAGTCACCATACAATACATCACCAGTTTTTGATGCAGTGATCCACGATTCATTGTTTTTGATATGATGTATTGTATGGTGACTGGGTTGGGGGGATGGATTAGCCCGGTGATGGTATTAAGGAGGGCACGTACTGCATGGAGCACTGGGTATCTAACCCTAACCCAACCCCTCCCCTCTAAAATCCTCAGTTTATTTCTCAGAGTCCATAGTCTTTCATGGTCCATCTCTTCTTCCGATTCCCCCCCCTTCATTTTTCCCTTCCTTCTCCTAATGTTCTCCATGCTATTCCTTATATGCAGATACAGCAGTGTTAAGTTTTTAGTCATAAAGCCTATAATAAAAAGAGAGACCTCCAATTAGTGACCTTTCATCTACCTTAATAAAGTAGAAAAAGAAATACAAACTGAAACCAAAACAAATTCACTAGTGAGGCCATCTGGGTTTCGGTATATATATATACCACATCTCCTTTATCCATTCAACTGTTGATGGACTTCTAGGATCTTTCCATAGTTTGGCTATTGTGGGTATTGCTGCTATAAACATTGGGATGCTTGTACCCCTTTGGATCATTACATTTGTATCTTTGGGGTAAATATCTAGTAGGGCAATTGCTGGGTCAGAGGGTAACTCTATTTTCAACTTTTTGAGGAACCTCCATGCTGTTTTCCAGAGTGGCTGCACCAGCTTGCATTCCCACCAACAGGATAGGAGGGCTCCCCTTTCTCTGCATCCTTGCCAATATCTGTGGTTTCCTGACTTGTTCATTTTAGCCATTCTGACTGGTGTTAGGTGGTATCTAATTGAGGTTTTGATTTGTATTTCTCTGATGTTGAGTGATGTTGAGCACTTTTTCATGTGTCTGTTGGCCATTTGGATGTCTTCTTTGGAAAAATGTCTGTTCATGTCTTCTGCCCATTTCTTAATTGGATTATTTGTTCTTTGGGTGTTGGGTTTGATAAGTTCTCTGTAGATTTTGGATACTGGCCCTTTATCTGATATGTCATTTGCAAATATCTTCTCCCATTCTGTCAGTTGTCTTTTGATTCTGTTGACTGTTTCCTTTGCTGTGCAAAAGTTTTTTATCTTGATGAAGTCCCAATAGTTCATTTTTGCCTTTGCTTCCCTGGCTTTTGTAATGTGTCTAGGAAGAAGATGTTGCAGCTGAGGTGGAAGAGGTTGCTGCCTGTGTTCTCCTCAAGGATTTTGATGGAATCCTGTCTCACATTTAGGTCTTTCAACCATTTGGAGTATGTTTTTGTGTGTGGTGTAAGGAAATGGTCCAGTTCATTCTTTTGCACGTGGCTGTCCAATTTTCCCATCACCATTTGTTGAAGAGACTGTCTTTTTTCCATTGGACATTCTTTCCTGCTTTATCAAAGATGAGTTGACCATAGAGTTGAGGGTCCATTTCTGGGCTCTCTATTCTGTTCCATTGATCTATGTGTCTGTTTTTGTGCCAGTACCATACTGTCTTGATGATGACAGCTTTGTAATAGAGCTGGAGTGCTCGCTTCGGCAGCACATATACTAAAATTGTAATAGAGCTGGAAGTCCGGAATTGTGATGCCACCGGCTTTGCTTCTCTTTTTCAACATTCCTCTGGCTATGCGGGGTCTTATCTGGTTCCATACAAATTTTAGGATTATTTGTTCCATTTCTTTGAAAAAAGTTGATGGTATTTTGATAGGGATTGCTTTAAATGTGTAGATTGCTCTAGGTAGCATAAACATTTTCACAATATTTGTTTTTACAATCCAATGGCATGGAACGTTTTTCTATCTCTTTGTGTCTTACTCAATTTCTTTCATGAGTATTCTATAGTTTTCTGATTACAGATTCTTTGCCTCTTTGGTTAGATTTATTCCTAGGTATCTTATGGTTTTGGTATTGACTCCTTCATTTCTCTTTCTTCTGTCTTGTTGTTGGTGTATAGAAATGCCACTGATTTCTGTGCATTGATTTTATATCCTGCCACTTTACTGAATTCCTATAGGAGTTCCAGCAGTTTGGGGTGGAGTCTTTTGGGTTTTCCACATAAAGTATCATATCATCTGCAAAGGGTGAGAGTTTGACTTCTTCTTTGCCAATTTGGATGACTTTTATTTCTTTTTGTTGTCTGATTGCTGAGGCTAGGACTTCTATTAATATATTGAATAGCAGTGGTGATAGTGGACATCCCTGCCATGTTCCTGACCTTAGGGGGAAAGCTCTCAGTTTTTCCCCATTGAGAATGATATTCGCTGTGGTTTTTTCATAGATGGCTTTTATGATATTAGGTATGTATGCTCTATCCCTACACAGTGAAGAGTTTTAATCAAGAAAGAATGCTGTACTTTGTCAAATGCTTTTTCTCATCTATTGAGAGGATCGTATGGTTCTTGTTCTTTCTTTTGTTAATGTATTGTATCACATTAATTGATTTGTGGATGTTGAACCAACCTTGCAGCCCAGGGATAAATCCCACTTGGTCGTGGTGAATAATCCTTTTAATGTACTGTTGGATCCTATTGACTAGTATTTTGGTGAGAATTTTTGCATCCATGTTCATCAGGGATATTGGTCTGTAATTCTCTTTTCTGCTGGGGTCTTTGTCTGGTTTTGGGATCAAGGTAATGGCCTCATAAAATGAGTATGCAAGTTTTCCTTCCATTTCTATTTTTTGGAACAGTTTCAGAACAATAGGTATTAATTCTTCTTTAAATGTTTGGTAGAATTTCCCTGGGAAGCCATCTGGCCCTGGCCTTTTTTTTCTTGGGAGATTTTTCATTACTGCTTCAATTTCCTTACTGGTTATGGGTCTGTTCAGGTTTTTAATTTCTTCCTGGTTCAATTTTGGTAGTTTATATGTCTCTAGGAATGCATCCATTTCTCCAGGTTCTCTAATTTGCTGGCATATAGTTGCCCATAATATGTTCTTATAATTGTTTGTATTTCTTTGGTGTTGATTGTGATCTCTCCTCTTTCTTTCATGATTTTATTTATTTAGGTCCTTTCTCTTTTCTTTTTGATAAGTCTGGCCAGGGGTTTATCAATCTTATTAATTCTTTCAAAGTACCAGATCTTAGTTTTGTTGATCTGTTCTACTGTTCTTTTGGTTTCTATTTCATTGATTTCTGCTCTGATCTTTATTATTTCTCTTCTCCTGCTGGGTTTAGGCTTTATTTGCTGTTCTTTCTCCAGTTCCTTTAGGTGTAGGGTTAGGTTGTGTAGTTGAGACCTTTCTTAATTCTTGAGAAAGGCTTGTATTGCTGTATACTTTCCTCTTAGGACCACCTTTGCTGCATCCCAAATATTTTGACCAGTTATGTTTTCATTTTCATTTGTTTCCATGAATTTTTTAAATTCTTCTTTTATTTTCTCATTGACCCATTCATTCTTTAGTAGGATGCTCTTTAGCCTCCATGTATTTGTGTTCTTTCTGACTTTCTTCTTGTGATTGAGTTCTAGTTTCAAAGCATTGTGCTCTGAAAATAGGCAGGGAATGATCCCAATTTTTTTACCAGATTGAGTCCTGATTTGTGACCCAGGATGTGATCTACTCTGGAGAATGTTCCTTGGGCACTAGAGAAGAATGTGTGTTCTGTTGCTTTGGGATGGAATGTTCTGAATATATCTGTGAAGTCCATTTGGTTCAGTGTGTCATTTAAAGCCTTTATTTCCTTGTTGCTCTTTGCTTAGGTGATCCTTTCATTTCAGTGTGGAGGGTGTTAAAGTCCCCTACTATTATTGTATTATTGTCAATGTGTTTCTTTGCTTTTGTTATTAACTGTCTTATATAATTGGCTGCTCCCATGTTAGGGGCATAGATATTTAAAATTGTTAGATCTTCTTGATGGATAGACTTTTTAAGAATGATATAGTGTCCTTCCTCATCTCTTATTATAGTCTTTGGTTTAAAATCTACTTTGTCTGATGTAAGGATTGCCACCCCAGCTTTCTTTTGATGTCCATTAGTGTGGTAAATTATTTTCCACCTCCTCACTTTAAACCTGGAGGTGTCTTTGGGTCTAAAATGAGTCTCTTGCAGGCAGCATATCAATCGATCTTGTTGTTTTGTCCATCTGATAGCCTGTGTCTTTTGACTGGGGCATTTAGCCATTGTGATCCAGTAGTTGTTTATCTCTCTTTTTCTCAGCTTCTTTATTCTCCATCATTTGGTCTTCTGTATCACTAATTCTCTCTTCTGCCTCATTTATCCTAGCAGTTAGAGCCTCCATTTTTGATTGATCCTCATTAATAGCCTTTTTGATTTCAACTTGGTTAGATTTTTAGTTCTTTTATTTCTCCAGAAAGGGATTCTCTAGTATCTTCCATGTCTTTTTCCAGCCCATCTAGTGTCTTTATAATCCTCATTCTAAACTCTAGTTCCGACATCTTACTAATGTCCATATTGATTAGGTCCCTGGCATTCAGTACTGCCTCTTGTTCTTTTTTTTTTTTTTTTGAAGTGAGTTTTCCCATTCTCATTTTGTCCAGAGGGGAATAGATGAATGAGAGAAAAACAAATGCCAGAAGGGTAACAACAACCCCAGAAAAATATACTAAACAAATCAGAAGGGACCTGAAACCGCAGGGAAAAAAAGGGAAAGAAAGAAAAAAAGAAGAATATGATCAGGCTGGTGAATAGAACAGAGCCACACACTAGATTTTGGGTGTATTTTGCTCTGTTAGAAGAAACTGCCTTCCAAATTTTAAAGAAAGTAAAACTTGTATATGTACAAAAATAAGGGTAAATATGTGAAGGGATGGAATATGATTGTAAAGATCAAAATTATATAAAATTTTATAAAAGGAATTGATAAGAATTTGGTTGAAAAAACAAAGAAGAAAAATTTTTAAAAAAAAGGGAGAGAATGGGATCAGGCAGGAGACTAAAACAAAGCCATACACTAGAGATTTAAGGTATATTTTGGTCTGTTAGAAGAAACTGTATCCCAAAATTTTAAAAAGAGAAAATCTTATATATATATACAAAAAATAAGGTTAACTACAATGAAGGGATAGAATATGACTCTAAAAATGAAAATTAAAGAAGATTTTTAAAAAGGAATTGATAAGATGTTGGTTGAAAAGGGAAAAAGAAAAATTCAAAAATATAGAAAAAAAAGAAATTAAACAAACTAACTTTGAAAGACTAAAGCATCATGGGGAAAAAGCCATTTTTATTTTATGTGCTGTATTCCCCTAGCGCTGGGGTTTTGCCTTTCTCATTGATCCATAAACTTGGTCTTGGCTGGACGTTCTTGCTGATCTTCTGGCGGAGGGGCCTGTTGCAGTGATTCTTAAATGTCTTTGCTGGAGGCAGAATTGCCCCACCCTTGCCAGGGGCCAGGCTAAGTAATCTGCTCAGGTTTGTTCTCAGTAGCTTTTGTTCCCTGAAAGCTCTCTGTATAGCTTTGGAGGATGAACATAAAATAAAATAAATGCATGTGCTAGTAATCACACAGCTGAAGACTCAAGGGGACCATTTGCAGCTCTCTTGAACACTCTTAATGGGAATCTCTCTCCTTTTTGGTATCCTATCCTTCTAATCTAGCAATTTTGGACTCCCTGGACTCCCAGAGCTGTCTCCTTAACTCAGAAGAGCTGCTGGGCTTCACCTAGGTTTCCCCTTCTAATTGCTGATTGTTGGTAATAGTATGGGAAAGTCATTGCTTTTTCTATTTACTATGCTTTCACACTCATTATCCCTACATTCCTGACTTTTGTTGGATTGATCATGTTTTCTTTGTCCTACTTTCCCCCTATAATAGCCTTTGTTTGGCTGTTGAGAAAGTTTCGGCTGTGTGCTTATGCTTCATCTTGAGGTTCCTTGCAGCCTGTCTGTGAGGTGCATCTGTATACTATCCTGTGTGCAGGAAGGGTAATATGTGCCAGCAGCCATCCTCTCCATGGTAACAGCTTGAATCTGGGTAGTCCATGCATTGTTCCAGCCCCAGAAATGGAAGTCTTTAGGAACTCTGACTTAGCATGAGGGAGAGGAAAGTTGGGGGAGGACCACTCTCCAACAACAGCCCACCTTTATGTTTGCCCCAGGTCTCCTAACACCCTGCACACCCATGCCCGTCCTTGTTCACTGACCATTATCTTCCCCACAGTGACTACTCCAAACCCATCCACACACTTCAAGATTTCTAACTCTACCCTCCCTCCCAAGCCACCTGTAAGTAATTGAACTTCCCTAGTTAAAGAGACCCAATTCTCCCACGTGAAATTGCCCAAAATCTTTTTCACTCTGTAGCTGTGAATTTAAGTCACATGGAAAGAAATTTCCATCAAGCTCTACCAAATTAGTAATTTTTCTACTGTCGGTCCTCATGGTGATCTCATCCTAGGTGTGAGACCTCCAGCCACAGTCACTTGCCTAGTGGGATAACTCAGATAAAAGCCTGACCACTGGCATGAGAAAAGACCCTCTCCTCATCTTTAAGTAGGACAACAAGAATCATTTTGGGCAAAGTTTTTAACAATTCTGATAATTTTTCTCAGCAATCCCAAATACTTCCTACTCAAAGATTCTATTTGATACTAATCCCCAAACCTGATACTGCCACTCAGATGCTTTCCTATTGTTTGGTATTAATTAGAATTAGAAAACACTAACTTACCATCCTCCATACAAAAAGCTTTGAAATCATATAAAAATCATTTTGAATATGTGATTTGTGCTTATATAAGTGAAAGGATTTAAAAATATATGAAAGTATAAAGAGAGAAAAAAATAGCCCAAATTCTACCCCCACCTCCAGAATAACCACTCTTAACATCCTGGTGTGTTTCCACCTATTTCTGTGCCTGGCTGTGCATGTGTGCTGTTCTACATGAATTGAATATTATCATACAGGCTGTGCTTGCCTGTTAGGTCAGCACTGTCTCTGGACAGCACTCCACACCAATACAGGGAAACACATGAACCACTTCATAATAGAAGGCTTTTAAGTCACCCACTGTGGCCTGATATCTTTTATGCCTGAGGGTGTTTTAGAGAGAATTATCTAGTTCTGAGTTTGTTATGTTCCCTGTAGAAGTTCTGGAAATACATTTTCAGTCCTAGTCCCAGGTTTGTTTTAAACCAGAAGATCCTGTGAAGTGTGGGTTACCAATTAGGGGTATTTATTGTTTTTAATATTATGTTATGTTAGTCACCATACAATACATCATTAGTTTTTGATGTAGTGATCCACGATTCATTGTTTTCGTATAACACCCAGTGCTCCATGCAGTACGTGCCCTCCTTAATACCCATCACCGGGCTAACCCACCCCCACCCCCCTCCCCTCTAAAACGCTCAGATTGTTTCTCAAAGTCCATAGTCTCTCATGGTTCATCTCTCCCTCTGATACCCCCCTTCATTTTTGGGAAGCAGTAAGTGAAGATCTTACATCAGACACCACCTGCAATTGTCTTATTTTCAAGACAATCCACTTTTTTTTTTTTTCAATTTTGGTTCCTCAAGCTCAAAATGAGTGTGTGCAAGAAATACAGGATAAAGGAGCAGGGAAGATAAAGAGAAAGAGGGTATGATTGTGAGCCCCCAGAAGACATTACCAATTGTGCTACTTTTTGTCAAGAAGAGAGCTCTTGTTACAAAGTGGGACTAAAGTAAGGCAAGAGAGGAAATAAGGGCCTTGGGCACAAAATTTAAGGGAGTGCCAAAAAATGTATGAATGATATTTCAACACAGAATTCAAAATTAATGCAAAAAGTCCATGAGGAAAAGATCATTAAAAAAAAAAAAAAAGATAGGATCACTAATAGACCCATGACAAGCCACACTGCAGCCTGGGACAAAGGAAAAAAAAAATATTCCACTGACCCTATCATTTTTGTACTGATTCTGATTTTTTAAAAATTTAAATGAAATATAATTTATTTTGATTTCTGAGTTTTCCAGTGCCCTCTTAAATTTTGCATCCAAGCAAGAACCCCTTGCCTAGCCCACCCATTGTCTGCGATGTGGGTTAAAAGCATCAGCCTTCTCAGACACTGAGGATCTGTTTTCTTGTCCTTGCTCAGAGCCTGACCCCCTAAGTGATCTGGAAAAGCCCTATGAGCAAAGGAGATGGGATGGACCAGGTGACAACTACATCTCCTTCCAACTCAAACACTGATGCTCTACACTAATGAGAATGTTCTCCAAAACCACATCTGGAAACAGCCAAGCAAGGGGGAAAATATGGTTTCTCTTGCATCATAAAAAAAACAGCATGGTGTTAACCCCTTGTACAATAACTCTTCTCAGAAACAATAAATTTATTTTAAAAGTTGGAAGTTGAAACTTTCTCTCACAATATAACTTGTTCTTGCTTTTGCTTAATGTTGAGCATAATCCCAAAAACCTGGGCATCTGGTGTTAGTAACAGCATATCATTTCATTGATAATTATTCAATGTTCCCTACACTGCATGCACAGGTCCTTCAATACCTCTTTATAGTGCATCAAGTGTAGCAATAATGATTCTGCAGTCATTCATTGTTTTAACAGCCTCTGGGAGGATCCTGCCAACAGTGCTGACCACTTGTTCAGTTGTTTCAAGGTGCATGGGGCATTATCATCATTCAGAAGTTCTCAGTAGCAAATTGTAGCACTCTTGTTTCCTGATGAACAGGTCTGTTCCGAATGCATTATTGCTCATGAGAGTTAAAGTAGTAAATTTGTCAGTAATTTGATTTTATTACTCAAGGTAAATTCAATGTTATCCCTATAAAATAGATCTTGCAAAACTAATTCACTTTTTTGTTAGCTGTGTTTTTCTGAATAATGGCAAAGGAGAAGAGGCAATGCTGACATAATAATCCTGAGATCCTATGAAGAGTATGATTAATTCAGATTGCTATGATACTTCCTTCCCTAAAAAGTGTTTCCCCATCTTTGGGAGTGCCATGCATTTGAACTACATATGTCATGTGATCATGGCAAAAACAAAAAGCTTGAAATTGAGGTATCATATGCATGCAGCTTGACCCAAGGAGTCTGACCTGGCACTGGGTGGCAGATTGTTGGAATTCTTTTCATCAAACCAGTGAGGAAAGAAGGCTCCTGCCTGCTTGAGAATAAGCTAAGGACCCAATCTTCTCTCCAGAGTTGATTATAAGCAGACATCTCTGAGGCAAAGATGCCAATCTTTAATAAAAGTAAAGATCTACTTCTTTAGGGCAGGGCCTGAGTGTAATGGCTCATACCCCACAGATTTATCTAGTCTAATTCTATGCTAAACACTCCAAGATGCTGGGAACAAAATTGGATGAGACCCAGCCCTTGCACTTGGACTTCCCTTCCGGTGGGGATTTTTGCGGTAATCAGAGAGGATTATGGGATTATGTGAGAAAAAGATAGTTTCCTGGGCATCAGGGATGATCTCTATTCGGGAGGGTGCATGTAAGTGAGACCAAAGAAGGTGAGAGGAAAGGGGTCTAGGCAGAGGGAACAGGGTGAGAAAAGGCATATAAGCAGGATGGCCTCTTATTTTCCTCTGTATTCTCATGACCTGGAATGCTGTCTTGTACCTGGTAGATGTTCAATGAGTTTTGTTGAATATGTGAAACAAAACAGAAATGTCACCAGTGGAATATGTCAGAATCATTTTCCATATAAATTTTAAAATGCTGCTAGCAACAGAGAAATGTGCATTTACCTACTGAATCAGGCACGTTTGCCTGGCAAGGATCTTTTCTCCTTGGGGTTTACTTCCAGTAGTATCCATCTATCTGCCCATCAGTCCTTCCTTCTTTTGCTCTTTTCATTCTACAGAAGGAACAACAGGTGCAAAAACCCAGTGGAATGAGACACCATGGGTACTGGGATCTATAATTTCAAGGGTTTGGGTTAGTAAGATAATCTCACTCTTAAGTCACTGAGTGATTTACTGAGCTACTATGAAAACCTGGATGTGAACTGGATTGTCAGATCAACTTTATAACTACTGTGACCTTATAAGAAATAAATACAAGGCCGGAGGGTTATGAACTAACTCCCAACCACATCTCCCCTTCTTATAGGTAGTCCACTCTCCTCCTCCAAGAGGAGGAGTCCTGTTATCCCCATCCTGTCCCAACATTTTAATATTAGAACCAATGGACACCGAAATACTCTGATCAACTGCTCTAAAGTTTATAAATGCTTACATTCTATTTCTGTACTTGCCTCATCCCAGAGCAGTGACCCTCCCCAGTTTGGGGGCCAGCAATATTCCATAGACCACAACAGAGCAGCAGTGTTCTCTAGGGTGTCTGGACACTAGAGGAACTGACTCTGAGTGACTCTGAGTGCTGCACCAGAGGAGGGGGGCCACTGCAGCATAACTGTTGAGTGAATGAATACACTAAAAATAACAGAAATTGAGACTGACTGAAACTTGAATTCAAATATGCAAACTCATTCCAAGCTCCTTTCCGTCTGCCTCTCTGTTGAGAAACAGGCCTGTCTCACAGGCAAAACATTAAATACATGGTTACATATACTGTTACAGCATTTTACATGCTTCTAAAAACACCCTGCTGTTTTAGAAGTCAGAGTTTATATAGTTAAAAATTATGTGTCTTTCTTCTCTAGCACACCTTCCAATCACCCGGTCTTTATTTATGACGGGAAGGATCCAATTAGTGTTTTTCAAGCATTCAAGTGGAAATGAACCTTAATAGTCTCCTTCTAAGACCAATCTTTGAGTTGAAAAACAAAGCTATTCCTCCAGTGCTTCTGTTTGAAGGAAAGGGTCCAACTCTGCAGGGGTCCAATTCTGAAGACACACAACCAGTTGGTTATGTTAGGGCTGAGTGGATCTATTTCCTGCTCTCTCACTCAGCCATAGTCCCAAACACAGCTCACGTGGGGGTATGGAAAACTATACCCAGTCCTCTGATGCATGTGAAAGTCCCCTACAAGCCCAGGAAACACAATTTCCAGGATTCTACTTATAGAAATTCTTATCCAATAGATCAGGCATGGACCCAGGAATGCATACTTAAACAAGCATCCAGTGATTCTCATGTAGGTGGTATAAAAGAAAAATTTTGCACCGGACACTTGTTAAAAACAGTAGGACAGATTTTTTAAGCTACTGCAGTAGGGGAAAGAAACTTCAACATAGAACTGAGCTCAACTCAGAATACAGCAGACAGATGGGGATCTATAGCCAACAAGCAGAGTGAGGGGTCTGTGGATGGAGAATTACTATTAGGAACTATTACTAAAGGATTAGACATCAGGGGTAGGGTAATTCTTCTTAAACAGGTTTAGTAGAATGGTTGCTAAAGGCAGGCCAAGGACTTGAACATCAAAGAGGGTGATGAGGAGCTGGACCAGCTGTCAAGGATAGAGGTATTCTCACTAAACTGACAGGATTCAGGTGGGGGAAGGACCCAAGCCCAGGCCTAGTCAAGCAGAGCACTCAGAGGAACCTGAAAGTGATGCTTACATTTATGGTGTAAAAAAAAAGAGTTCTGACTTTCTTCCAAGTATGGAAGAGACTGCTTGTGATTCTTTTATAGACACCATTCATCTCTTCCTATCCCCTCCTGATCAGACTCTCTGTGATATATACACACTCCATAGGCGGGCTTTGTATTTTCATGAAAAGCAAGCAAATCTATATAGGAGTCATGGTTTCAGATTCTGCTTTGAGGAATCTGAAACCTGCTCCACTTGGTTTCAGATTCTGCTTTGTACATCTGTAACAGTTCCTTGAGATTCTCAGTCTCAATTTCTGGATTCTCAGAGCCCAGCATGGCCATATCTGCCTCATTCTTTCCTCAAGTCATTCCTGCATTGTGATGTTGCCAGAGGAAAAGACTGGAACAGGTGTCTAGATTGACCCCATTTGTCCATTTGCATCCCATCAAATTTAGATGACCTAGAAGAAGTCACATTATCTAAGATCTATTTTGCCCAACTGTACAATGAGGATAATACCATATATTTTTTAAGAAGTTTTAAGAATTGAAAGAATTAATAGATGTCAAAATGCTTTGAAAGCTGTAAAACTCTCTGCCTCTCTACCAACATAATGTTTTATTGCTCTTTCTGCTAGATACCTTTGCACCCTTCATCAATAATTCTGCTTAGAATCTAATGAATACCATTTTAGTTATGCATGCAGAGGAAGGAAGAGCTCATTTATTGACAACCTCTTGACTCATGAGGGAAAAATAATTAAGAGTCATATAAAATATGATCTATGATTGTTTAGTTCTATTATGTATAGAAAGAGAGACAGTTAAATTCTGCAAGAGGTAATCTAAAGAGCCTGAGCACTTGGCATCTGACGAGCTTACTGCTCCCCAAACACACACACACACACATACACACACACACACACACCTTGTTACTCAGCCTATTTATATGTACTGTTTAAGTTAAAACTCTTACCTTAAGGTTACCTCCTCTGTGTAGTCTTTCTGGGAGGGGGTCTAACTACTGTCTTTATTACGTCCCTTGCTACATCTGCAGCAGCAACCATCTCTCTGTGTTGGGCTTATTTCTGTGCATGCATATTTCTCCTGGACCTATTCTGAGGGTGCAATGAGTCTACATCAGGCTCCAATTTGGTTACTGGTGGCCCAGAACTACAACATTAGTCACAACCGGAGAGGTCTAGTAGGGAATAGCACAGGTTTTCAAATCAAAGGGCCGGGTGCATGCTTGATTGACAGTGGGAGTGGAGTGATGGGAAAGGTCAAAAACCGAATGACTAGTGATTGCTCAAAGGCCAGGAAATCCCAGATGTAAAATAACTGCTGCAGTGTGGCTTACAGAAGACCCAGTGGACTTCAGAATATAAGCACTGAATTCACTAGTGGTTGCCCTTTTAGAGGATTCCTATCTGGACAACTTCCACATCCCACAATCTGCTTAGTTTTTCAACAGTATTTTTCCTGTAAGTTAGAGTCAGCTTTGATTCACTTCATTTATCCAGAAAAACTGCCCTGTTGCTCCAAGAAGCCCAGATATTTCTGAAGAAATTCTGAGAGGGAAATGAATGTGGATTTATGTCTTTTTCAAAGCACCAAACACAAGGCAAGAGCCTATGGGAGAATCAACCTTAGGGTCTTTCTCAATCCACATAATTGCTGTTACTCTTTGCCCATTGGCCATACATATCCTAGGTAATTTATAAGTGCTCATTGACCATATTACCAATGCTGTGTCTTATATTCCTGTGACGTATTCATTCCATAACTGGAAGCCTGTACCTCTCAGTCCCCTTCACCCATTTTGCCCATCCCCTACCCTTCTTCTCTGGCAACCATCATTTTGTTTTCTGTATTTACCGGTCTGATTTTGCTTTTTGTTTGTTTATTCATTTGTTTTGCTTTTTTAGATTCCACATATGAGTGAAATCATGTGGTATTTGTCTTTCTCAGTCTGACTTATTTCACTTAGCATAATACCCATCATTTTTTTAGTTTAAATGAAATGTAATTCACATACTATACAATTCATTGATTTTTCAATATATTCTCAGATATGTGCAATCATCACCACAGTCAACTCTAGAACATTTTCATGAAATATTATAGCCTTTTAGCTATCACCTCTTTAGATGTCCCCACTCTACCTTCAGCCCTTAGCAACCACTCATCTATTTCCTGTCATTATAGGTTTCCCTGTTCTGGACATATCACATGAAGGAAATCATGACTGGCTTCTTTCATTTAGAACGTGTTCAAGGTTCATCCATGTGGTAGCATGTATCAATAGTTCATTCCTTTTTACAACTGAATAATATTCCATTGTATAGATATACCATATATTGCTTACCCATTCATTAGTTGACAGGCATTTATGTTGTTTACATCTTTTGGCTATTAAAAATAACTTTTTTTTAAAGATTTTATTTATTTATTTGACAGAGAGACACACAGCGAGAGAGGTAACACAAGCAGGGGGAGTGGGGGAGGGAGAAGCAGGCTTCCCACCAAGCAGGGAGCCCGATGTGGGACTCGATCCCAGGATCCTGGGATCATGACCTGAGCCGAAGGCAGACGCTTAATGACTGAGCCACCCAGTCGCCCTAAAAATAACACTTCTATAAACATTCATGTACAAGGTTCTTTGTAGACATAGTGTTATTTCTCTCAGGTATGTAACTAGGGGTGGAATTGCCATGCTGCATAGTAACTCTGTACTTGATCATTTGAGGAATTGCCATACTGTTTTCCAAAGTGGCTATACCATTTTACATTCCTACCAACAGGGATCCTGAATTCTCCTCATCACCAACATTTGCTACTATTTAACTTGTTTTAATTCTAGTCATCCTAGTGGGTGTGCAGTTTCAATTTCCATTTTTGTGATGACTAAGGAAGCTGCACATCTTGTCATGTACTTATTGGCCATTTGTGTATTTTCCTTGGAGAAATATCTATTCAGATCCTCTGTACATTTTTTAATGGAGTTATTTGTCATTTTAATATTGACTTGAAAGAATCATTTATATATTGTGAATACATGTTCTTTTGCAGATACATGATTTGCAGCTATTTCCTTCCATTTGGTGGGTTGTCTTTTCACTCTCTTGATGGTGTGGTTTGAAACACAAAAATTTTTAATTTTGATAAAGTTCAGTTTACCTGTTTTTTTATTGCCCATGATTTTGATATCATATCTAAGAGTCTTTTGCCAGACGCAAGTTTATGGAGATCGACCTTATTTTTCTTGTAATATTTCTATAGTTTTGCCTTTTATATTTAGGTCTTTGACTCATCCAAGTTAATTTTTTTATAACATGTAAAGTAAGGCTTAAAAAAATCTTTTTTTTTTTTTTTTGCATGTGGCTATTCATTTGTCCCAACACTATGTTTGAAAAGCCTATTTTTTCCTCCTTGAATGGTTTTGGCACCATTGTCAAAAGCCAGTTGAGCATAGATGTGTGGGTTTATTCCTGGACTCTTCTAATTCTACTCCATTGATCTATATGTCTACTGTTATGCTAGTATCACAGTGTGTTGATTACTGTTGCTTTGTAGTAAGTTTTGAACTAAGAAGTGTAAGTTTTTTTTTTTCTTGTTTTTTTTTTTTTTTCAAGATTGTTTTGGCTATTCTGAGTCCCTTGCAATTCCATCTGAATTTTAGAACCAGCTCCTCAATTTCTTTTTTTTATTAAGTTTTTTGTATTTTAATTCTAGTATTGTTAACATAATGTGTTATATTAGTTCCAAGGTACAGTATAGTGATTCAACAATTCCATATATTACTCAGTGCTCATCATGATAAGTGTACTCTGGATTGCCATCACCTATTTCACCCATCCACCCCCCCACTTTCCCTCTGGTAACCATCAGTTTGGTCTCTATAGTTAAGAGTCCATTTCTTTGTTTCTCTCTCTCTCTTTTTTCCTTTGCTTGAGTGAAATCATATACTATTTGTCTTTTTCTGACTGGCTTATTTTACTTAGCATTACACTCTGCAGCTCTATTGCAAATGGCAAGATTTCATTTTTTATGGCTGAATAATATTCCATTGTACATATATGTATATATGTATATATATGCATATGTATATATATGTATATATATATGCACAATGGAATATATATACAGAATTAAATATATATACACAATGGAATATATATACATACACCATATATATATTTAACATAATATTATATATATATATATATATATATATATATATATATATATATATATGTATGTATGTATATATACCAGTTCTTTCTCATCCATCCATCTATCAATGCACACTTGGGCTGCTTCCATAATTGCATTATTGTAAATAATGCTATAAACATAGGGGTGCAAGTATTCTTTTGAATTAGTGTTTTCATATTTTGGGGGTAAATACCCAGTAGTGCAATTACTGAATCGTAGGATAGTTCTATTTTTAAATTTTGAAGAACCTCCATACTGTTCTCCAGAGTGGCTGCACCAATTTGCATTTCCACCAGCAGTACAAGAGTGTTTATTTTCCTCTACATCCTCAGTAATGCCTGTTTTTGTGTTGTTGATTTTAACCATTCTGACAAGTGTGAGGTGATATCTCATTGTAGTTTTGATTTGCATTTCCTTGAGGATGAGTGATGTTGAGCAATGTTTCATGTGTCTGTTGGCCATCTGGCTGCATTCTTTCGAGAAATATCTATTCATGTTTTCTGCTCATTTTTAACTGGAGCATTTGGTTTTTGGGTGTTGAGATGTAGAAGTTCCTTATATGTTTTAGATACTGACCCTTTATCAGGTATGTCATTTGCAAATAGCTTCTCCCATTCCATAGGTTGCCTTTCAGTTTAGTTGATTGTTTCATATGCTGTACAGGAGCTTTTTATTTTGAGGTAGTCCCAATAGTTTATTTTTGCTTTTGTTTCCCTTGACTCAGGAGACATATCTAGAAAAATGTTGCCACTACCAATGTCAGAGAGATTACTTCCTATGCTCTATTCTAGGATTTTTATGGTTTCAGGTCTCACATTTAGGTCCTTCATCCTTTTTGGAGTTTTTTGTGTTTGGTGTAAGAAAGTGGTCCAGTTTCATTCTTCTGCATATTGCTGTCCAGTTTTCCCAATACCATTTGTTGAAAAAACTGTCTTATTCCCATGTGTATTCTTTCCTGCATTATTGAAGACTAAGTGACCATATATTTGTGGGTTTTCCTGGGTTCTCTATTCTGTTCCATTGATCTATGTGTCTATTGTTTATACCATCTTGATCACTATAGCTTTGTAATATGGCTTGAAGTCTGGAATTGTGATACCTCCAGTTTTGTTTTTGGGGTCTTTTTTGATTGCATACAAATTTTAGGATTATTTATTCTAGTTCTGTGAAAAATATTATTGGTATTTTTTTCAAATTTTTATTTAAATTATAGTTAATTAACATACAGCACAGTATCGGTTTCAGGAATAGAATTCAGTGGTTCATCACTTACATATAACACCCAGTGCTCATCATAAATGCCCTCTTAATACCCATCACCCATCTAGCCCATCCTCCTCTCTCCATCAGCCCTCAGTTTATTCTCTATTGTTAAGATTCTCTTATGTTTGTTTCCCTCTCTCTCTCTTCTTTCCCCCTCCTTTATGTTCATCTTAAATTCCACATATGAGGGGCACCTGGATGGCTCAATCAGTTAAGCATCTGCCTTCGACTCAGGTCATGATCCCAGAGTCCAGAGATCGAGCCCCCACATGGGGCTTCCTACTCACTGAGGAGTCTGCTTCTTCCTCTCCCTCTGTCCCTCCCCCAACTCATGCACGCTCTCTCTATCTCTCTCTTGCTCACTCTCTCTCTCAAATAAATAAATAAAATCTTTAAAAATAATTCTGCATATGAATGAGATCATATGATATTTATCTTTCTCTGACTGACTTGTTTCACTTAACATAATATACTCTAGCTCCATCCACATTGTTGCAAATGGCAAGATTTCATTCAGGGATTGCATTAAACGTGTATCTTTCTCTGGGTAGTATAGATATTTTTAACAATATTTGTTCTTCCAATCCATGATTAGTATCTCAATATCTATAAAGAAATCAGCTGAAATTCTTATGGGGGTTGTGTTGAATCTGTAGATCAACTTAGTATTGGCATCTTAACAATGCTAGTCTTGCAATCCATGAGCATGGGTTGTTTTTCCAACTGCTTAGATTTTCCTTAATTTCCTTCAACAATGTTTTGCAGTTCATTTCTCACTGGAGACCTCACTCTTTCCTGCTTGTGCTGCTTGAGAAGATGAAGGAGCTACATCAGGCGGACTGCCTATTGTCCCTAGGTGAGGGAAACAGAGACTCTAGGAAATGAAGACAAAGATAACTTCCCAGGCATTTCTTGTAATGGGATCCCTCTTGCACATTACCCTGGGCCACAAGTGTCCCTGGGTGAGGGAGGGGAGTCTCAGAACTGTGGGGAAGGACAACACTTCCTGGGCTGAAACTGCTTATTATGGAGGGATCCCTCTTCCTGATCCACTTCTCCAATCTTGATATGGTTGACAGCAACAGGTCATTTAGAATGCCTTGATGACTAATGCAAAACATAAACTCAAGCATTTATTCCAGAAATTTTTAATATCATGTTTGTAAAGATGCAGAGGCAGTGTTTCCAATGTATCAAACACTACAGGATCAGCTTCTCTTGACCAGTGTCTGCCAGCCACATCCCTCACAGGTACTCCAAACACATTGGGTGGACTTGCTTTCTTTGTGAGTCAGCAAGTGTGAAAATGGTCTCTCTCTCCCTCCAACTGGCCTTCCATCTTGCTGGGGTGTCATTATTAACCACAGGGAACAGTAGCTGCACTATGCAGGAAAAGTGTCTTCAGATGTGTGATGCAGACAGCAAGTCCTGCACAGGCTTGAGGAGGGCAGAGGCTATTGGGGCTAGAGAGAACTCCCTTCCACACACACTTCCTGAGCCTCTCTTCAGTGCTAGACCATGTCTTTGGGGTTGGGAATGTGGTGATAAAAGCCATGCCTGCTTGCCTTCAATGATCTCCCAGTCCAGTGAGGAAGAAACACAGTTTGGCCAGAACTATGAAAAAACAAACACAGGATGGTGAGGGATTATGATAGAGAAGCACAATAGGTATAATCAGAAGTTTTTACAAGAGAAGTGCTCTTCAACTGAGTCTTTAAAAGACAAAAAGTTACTGTCACAAACAAAGGGAAAGGAATGCATTCCTGGCTGAAAAGGCAGAAGGAGTGAAAACATGGAAAAATCTGCATGGAATGTGTTAGGAGAGGAGGGGGAGGGTACCTCTATACCTTGGACTGCACTGAATGTAGGACACTCACTAAGCTGAGACTTCCCAAAAGGGAAGCATTGGGCTGGTTGAAGAAAGGACTTCCAGGTACCTGTGACTCTAGGTACCAGAATGGTATGGAGTATAAATGAGTGCCCTGCTGCAGCATATGCCGCCTTGTGAATGGCTGCTGAGATGCTCTGCCATGAGAAAGAATAATAGGAAAGCTCTTAGCTCAGCAATGCTTTCAAATTCCCCTTCTTTCCATCTTAATTCATGTTTCTTTTTAAATTCCTATCCTTTTTTCAGGTTGAAATTCTAATCTGTCAAGAACTATAGACTCTCTCTTGTGGATAAATACATATATACATCATATAAATACATATACAGACAATTTTTTATACAATTTCAGAAGTTTCAAGGTCTTGCTGAAATGTGTCCATAAACATCAGGGTCAGTTATTGTAACCTGAAAACTGAACTCCAGTAAGTTTCTATGCTCAGTGATCCTCTCAGTGGGCATCAGGAATGCAGCCAACATCCACACCAAGGGAGATGGAAAGACAGACAGACAAATGTTAGATACAGATGACAGATAAATAGGTGGGCAGGTAGCAGGTAAGTGTTCCATGTGTTATAAAGTCATGACAGTGTCTAAAAGAAAAGGAAAATTTTTATCACAGTACATGACTGATCATATTCCTTGCTTTCCATCCTGATAGTTGGTCTATGTACACATGCCTTGCATGTCCTGAAAGCACAGTTTTTGGGTTGTTTTTTTTTTTTTTAATAAAGTCCAATATGCCTTCCTGACAGAGGGTGGAAAGTAGGAATATTTCCTCTACGTAGCCAGGGTAAGATGGGGTTTCAGTATGATGTTATTTTGCAATCAATCCAGGAGCTGGAGTGAAATCAACCTGAGGATGGCTGCACTGTCATGACTACAGGGAGATTCATACTTTGGTAATTATCCTAATGTCATTAAGGTATTTGATGCAGATGATGTCTGAATGGTTATGAATCAAGGCACCTTCTTTCTTATGTTTTTAACAAGTTGTGTGTGTGTGTGTGTGTGTGTGTGTGTGTTGAGAACCTGGGATTGGAAAAGCAAATGATTCATTTTTAGATTCCACGTGCAGAAAGCATTATTTACATCTACTGCCTCTCTGCTCTGGTATATATCAATATTTATTGCTAATTCAATGTCAAAATCTGACCTTACTTTTTTAGTCAATATATGCTTCTTAGAGCAATAAATCTTTGTAACCACCACAGGTTAAATCAATATCCGTTTATTATCTATTTATCATCTATGAGTCAACCTTTGTACATTTCAGGTACTTGGTCACTAGATTTCTAAGGATGGAGCTCCACTGAGATCACTATTGAGATCAAAGACTTCATTTTACCAGCTTTTAAAGCTGAATATAAAAACTGAAATAAAAGCAATACAACAAGAAAGGCTTATAAGTGGTTTGATGGGCCAGATAACTGTTGAGCTGTAAAATATTTGCAGCAGAAGAGACCTACAAATTTATTTAAGAATATCCACACAGTATATCCTTAATACTAGGGTAGACCTCTATCTTGCTATGGAGATCAAGTGACCCAAAAACATATTTAGCAACATATAACATCAAGGTTGGCTTTTCCTACCATAATGCTCTTACTTTAGTTGTGGGAGTTTGGCAAGGATGGAACCATGGACCAAATCAGATCATGCCACCTAACAATGCCTTCTTCATAGCTCCAGCAGGTAACTGGGCTCAGACCAATGTCTGATTCGGTGAACCTGAGGTCACCACAGAGATTTGAGTCAGTAATGACACATCAGGTTGTGCTGACTCTAGACTCTAATAGCTCCTCAGTCCTGGCAACTCATCCTTGCATGTGCATCCTTTAGAGGACTCACACTGGCTTTGGGTTCTTCTTTGATTCATGGATTACTTAAAAGTGAACTGCTTAATCTCCAAACATTTGGGGATTTTCTAGTTTTCTTTCTGTTGAGTTTTAATTGACTTGAGTTTTAATTTGACTGCACTGTGGAAAAAGAACTTACTTTTGTTACAATGTGCTTTATAACCTAGCCTGTGGTCTCTTTTGATAAACATTTACAATAGTGAAATATCTTGACTATAATGTATACTCTAAAGTTGTTGCTATGTCCCCCCAGGTCAATTGGTTCAAGTTTGCTTATTGTTTTGTTTAAATATTTCATATTTTTACTGTTTTGTGTTTGTGTATTGTATTAGTAGAGAACCTTGTTGAAATCTCCAAGTACGATTATTTTTTCTATCTCTTTATTGTCATAAATTTTTGCTTTATATTTTTAAGGCTCAGATCAATAAAGATATAGAATGTTTACATATTTCAGTTAAACTGATGCACTTATTGGAGCGCCTGGGGGCACAGGCAGTTAAGTGTCAGACTCTTGGTTTCCTCTCAGGTCCTGATCTCAGGATCATGAGATCAACCCACGTCAGGCTCTTCCACTCAGTGAGGAGTCTGCTTGAGATTCTCTCTCTTCCTCTCCCTCAGCCCCTCCCCCCTCTTTAAATAAATAAATCTCTAAAAAAATAGAAATTGGTGCACTTATCATCATAGACTGTCCCTCTTTATCTTTATTAATACCTCTTGCTTAAAGTCTACTTTTTATGATGTTAATACAGGGATAATGAATTCTTTTAGTTAGTGTTTGCATGATGTATGTTTTTCCTTCCTGTTATTTTCAACCTTCATCTGCCTTTATAAGTTGTACCTTTTGAATACAGCCAATAAATGTTTATCTCATCTGACTTTTATCTTTTAAAAAACATTTTATATTTTAGATATACATTCAGGAATTGGGCACATACCTTAATTAAACATCTCAATGAATTTTCACAAAATGAATGCCCCTATATAATGAGCACACGGATCAAAATATACAACATTCTGGCACTTCAGAAGCCCTCCATGCTCCTTCCTAGGCACTGCCTACTTGAAAATCCTACCACTATTTTTCCTTCTAGCACCATACATTAGTTTTACCTGGATTACGAGTTTATAGAAATGAAATAATATAATAGTAGGTCTTGTGTGCTGCTTTTACTGTACTTGGCTTCTTTCATTGAATATAAGTCTGTGAAATTTACTCATATAATTGCATATCAGAGTAGTTTGCTTTTTTCTTTGTTAGTACTCTGACATGTGAATATATAGAAACTTTTTTATGTGTTGCTATGATCTGAATGTTTGTGTCCCACAAAATATATACCATGAAAACCTAATGCCCAAGGTGATAGGATTGGAAGGTGAGGCCTTTGGGAGGTGATTAGGCCATAAGAGCAGAGCACTCGTGAATGGGTTTGGTGCCTCCATAGAAGAGGCTCCATAGAGTTTGCTAGTGCCTTCCACCATGTGAGGTGAGGACAAAGCAAGAAATCAGCAGTCGGCAGCCTAGGGGAGGGTTTTCACCAGAACCTGACCATGCTGGCACCCCAATCTAGGACTTGCAGCCTCCAGAACTGTAAGGAATAAATTTCTGTTGCTTATAAGCCCCCCAGTCTGTGGTATTTTGTTATTGCTGTCTGAACTAAGACATCCATCTTTCTACTGAACATTTTCATATTTCCAGTTTCGGGGCTCTACAAATAGTGCTGCAATTAACATTTTCTATATTTTTTATAAACATACATACATTTCTTCCCCACATATACTTGGAGTTTAATTGCTGGGTCTTATGTTTATTTCATCCTCAGTAGATAGCACTAAACAGTTATCCCAATTGTTAGTTTCTGTTGCTAATCCCTCCAGCAGTGTAACCAAGTTCTTGATCGTCACATCCTTGCCAACATATGGCATGTGTCTTTTTCAGTGTATTCAATACAGTGGCATTTCATGAATATAATTTCCATTAATCCAATGACTAATAAAGTGATGTACCTCTCTTATGATTATTTATTATTTAGATGTACTATTTTATGAAATACCTATTAGAGTACTTTTGCTCATTTTTCAGTTAAGATGCCTCTCTTTTTCTAAATGGCTTGTAAGAATTTGTTTTTGTATTCTACGTATGAATCCTTTGGCAGCTATATCTTTTGCAGATGTCTTCTACAGTTTGGGGTTTGCTTTTTCCCCATTCATTTCATGATGACTTTCCATCAACAGACTATTTTTTTGTTTTAGTTAATGCAAGACTTTAGATCATATACAAATATGTGTCTATGTATAGTTGACACAAGATGTTACATTACTTTCAGCCATACATAATAGCAATTCCTCAAGTCTATACATTATGCTCTGCTCACCACAAGTGTAGCTACCATCTGTCCCTGTACAATACTCCTCAGTGACTATATTCCCTATGTTGCACCTTTCGTCCCCATGGCTATTCATTTCATAATGGGAAGCCTATATCTCTCACTGCCTTTCACCCATTTTACCCATTCCCCACTCCCTTTCCTCTGACAACCATCAGTTTATTCTCCATATTTATGTGTCAACAGATTATTTTAATATTAGTGCACTACAACCTATTAGGATTTTCCTTCAATGTAATTAGTGCTTTTTGCGCTCAAGAAATATTTGCTTACCCCAAGATCATTAAGTTATTCTCTTAAATCTTTTTCTGAAGGCTTATTTTTTGTTACATATGTATTTATTTTATCTTTTTTTTTAAAGATTTTATTTATTTATTTGAGAGAGAGAATGAGAGACAGAGAGCACGAGAGGGAAGAGGGCAGAGGGAGAAGCAGACCCCCTGGAGCAGGGAGCCCGATGTGGGACTCGATCCCGGAACTCCAGGATCATGACCTGAGCCGAAAGCAGTCGCTTAACCAACTGAGCCACCCAGGCGCCCTTTATTTTATCTTTTAAATTCAAATTAACATTGAACACTATATCAAAAACTAATGATGTACTATATGTTGGCTAATTGAATTTAAATAAATAATAAAATGAAATGAATTTGAATTAATTCATCTGAAATCATGTTTACATATGGTATAAAGTATCAATAGTATTCTTTTTTCCGTATGAAAATCCATTTGATCCAATAGCGTATATTGAAAAGTTTATCCTTCCTTGCTGCATTGCATTGTCACCTTTGCTATAAATCTACCACTTATATGTGTGGAAATCTCTGAGTTTTAACTGGGTTAATTTAATTGGGTTTTAAAAATATATAAAATTCTTCTTTTATGTATTACAGGTACATTTGCATTTAAATGTACCTTCTTCCTATTTGTTTTATTTTTTCTCATTTGTTCTTTGTAACTTTTCTCTAGTTTTATGCCTTTTATGGCATAAAATCAGGATTTGTATTTGCCCCATTTCTCCTCTTTATTAAAAGCTTTTCTAAATATTTGTGGTATATACTCTATGACAAAGCAATATACATCCTTGATTTATTATAGTCTGCCTGAATTTATTGCTTTAAAGCCTTATGAACAGTGAAAGAATCTGAAAATGATTTAACATTATTTACCTTTCTTACACCTTTTGTACAAATACTGTCATGTATATCTATGTAGACTTTGACCCTATAAGATATTTGAATCCTTGTTTCAGTCAATATTTATTTGGATTTATCTGCATATTTATCTTCTCCTGTTTTTGTTTTTGTTTCACTTTTTTCCCCTTTAATAGGCTTTCAGCAGGAAACATTTTCCCTTCTTTAAGAACTCTGTTAAAGTCAGGGTGCCTGGGTGGCTCAGTCTGGTAAGTGTCTGCCTTTGGCTCAGGTCATGATCCCAGAGTCCAGGGTCGAGCCCCACATCAGGCTCCTTGCTCAGTGGAGAGCCTGCTTCTCCCTCTTCCTCGTGCTCTCTTTCACAATCTCTGTCACTCTCTCTCACAAATAAATAAATAAAATCTTCAAAAAAAAAAGAACTCTGTTAAAGGAAATACTAATTTCTGTACTGAAGGTCAACAAGTTATTTCAGTTTTTCAGCTTGTATGAAAATGTCTCTATTTTGACTTTTTTTGGAAGAATAACACCAATAATATATATTTTAGATGTTTTCACCATGTTCAATCTATCTCTTAAGCTCTTACTTTTAAAAAAATTATAAAATTTCCCCACGATACCTTTGGGTCAATATTCTAGTTCATTTTCCTATGCCTAGCCTGCTAAGCATAACCTGCTAAAAATACACTTAACTCTATTTTTTAAATTCTTAATTTCATTTATTATATTTTTCATTTATAATATGGTTATTTTATTTTTCAATATATTCTAGTTGTCTGATGGAATTATCCAGAATTTTTTAAAAGATTTTATTTATTTATTTGACAGAGAGAGTGAGCAAATGAGAGAGAGAGCGAGAAGGCACACACGAGCACGGGATAGGGGTAGAGGGAGGGGGAGAAGCAGAATCCCTGCTGAGAAGGGAGCCCGACGCAGGGCTCGATCCCAGTGACCTGAGTCAAAGGCAGATGCTTAACCAACTGAGCCACCCAAGCACTCCAGAATTATCCATAATTTTATCTATTTTCATGAACATACTAATCACAGCCCTTTTAAAGTTCTGGTAACTCCAATATCTGGATGGTTTCCATTGTCCATTTTTTTTCTATGAACTTAGAGTTTGTGGCCCTGTTTCTTGATATGCCTGGTAACATTTTCTAAATACCCACATCCTGTGTATGAAATGAACGTGGATAATGTCATCCTCCAGGGAGGAGTTGTCCTTCTGAGAGGCTGGTGGCCTAGGGCACATCACCTGATGTGGTTGAGGTGTGCTTCAGGCTCTGTTGCTTTATATGTTCCCAGTTTCCCCCACCCCCAAGGCACAGCTCTTCCTTGTAGGGCATGGTCTTTGCTGAGTCTCAGCATGTTAACCAGGGCCTCTCCACAACTCCTTTTTTCCCAACATCTTGGGCCTGTGGGGACCTCTGCTCAGGTTTTCCTTTCTGTGCTGCCCCTTGGTCTCAGTGCCTCAGTGTTCTGTCATGTGTACACACAGCTCAGTATATGACAGATCCCTCAAAGGGAATTGCAAGTAGAATTTCTGCCTCCAACTTGTGTTTCCTTCCTCTCCAAGATCTTCCCTATTTAAGTCCATGCCACTGTGGTGGCTCTAAAATTCAACCTCTCCCCCCAGTCCTTGGGTCTATTATAAGCCTCAAACTGCTGCATTTTTCCCAAGCCAGATTCCCTCTACTTTGAATTGGCAGTTGCCCCAAGGGAAACAGCAAGACTTTTTGTGCACTTCCCCACTTTTTCAAGCTCAAGTTCAGGCTGCCTTGGTTGCTTCCCAAATGCCTTCATATTTTTCTTTTTGTTTGTTTTTAATCCAGTTTTGACAGCTGTCTTCAGTGATGAAAGAGTTAGTCCAATATAAGCTACTTTATCACGGTTAGAAATGGAAGCCCACTTTCTCTTTTAACATAATACTCTTATTATAATTACTATAAAAATCAGACACTGGGTATTTTCTTAGATGCTTTCCGATTTAATTCTTACCTTTTGAGGTCAATTGTATTTCCACTTTTAAAATAAGGATACTGAGACTAATAAATGATAAATCTGGGACTTAAATACAGTTCAGAGTGGTTTGAAAGCCTACCTACTTTCAAATAAATAAGACTGCCTCATTAAATAGACCAAAATCCACAGAGTACAATCATAATTTTGCATAAGCAAAATTGGGAATAACCAAGTGAGACTAGTCCTTTTTCATGAAACTTCTAGCAAATTAGCTATGAATTCACTTTTCACCCTAATGCCTTGTAGCTTTCATGAAGGGAACCAGAAATATTTTCTTGACTTCCCAGAATATGACACCAAATTACAAAGTATTCAGACAGCTCAAGCCAACAAATTTCCAGGAGGAAAAAGGCAACCATGGGGTGAAGTATTCCTTACGGTGATTTGGAGTTACATCGTTTTTTTTTTTTCTTTTTTTTTTAAAGATTTTATTTATTTCTTTTTTTTTTTTAATTTTTATATTCTTATGTTAATCCCCATACATTACATCATTAGTTTTAGATGTAGTGTTCCATGATTCATTGTTTGTGCATAACACCCAGTGCTCCATGCAGAATGTGCCCTCCTCAATACCCATCACCAGGCTAACCCATCCTCCCACCCCCCTCCCCTCTAGAACCCTCAGTTTGTTTTTCAGAGTCCATTGTCTCTCATGGTTCATCTACCCCTCCGATTTCCCCCACTTCATTCTTCCCCTCCTGCTACCTTCTTCTTCTTCTTTTTTTTTTTCTTAACATATATTGCATTATTTGTTTCAGAGGTACAGATCTGAGATTCAACAGTCTTGCCCAATTCACAGCACTTACCAAAGCACATACCCTCCCCAGTGTCTATTACCCAGTACCCGCTCCCTTCCACCCCAACCCCCACTCCAGCAACCCTCAGGATGTTTCCTGTGCTTAAGAATTCCTCATATCAGTGAGGTCATATGATACATGTCTTTCTCTGTTTGATTTATTTCACTCAGCATAATACCCTCCAGTTCCATCCACGTCGCTGCAAATAGCAAGATCTCATTCCCTTTGATGGCTGCATAATATTCCATTGTATATATATACCAGATCTTCTTTATCCATTCATCTGTTGATGGACATCTTGGCTCTTTCCACAGTTTGGCTATTGTGGACATTGCTGCTATAAACATAGGGGTGCATGTACCCTTTCGGATCCCTACTTTTGTATCTTTGGGGGTAAATAGCCAGTAGTGCAGTTGCTGGATCATATGGTAGCTCTAGTTTCAACTTATTGAGGAAATTCCATACTGTTTTCCAGAGTGGCTACACCAGCTTGCATTCCCACCAACAGTGTAGGAGGGTTCCCCTTTCTCTGCATCCCCGCCAACATCTTTCGTTTCCTGACTTGTTAATTTTAGCCATTCTGACTAGTGTGGGGTGGTATCTCATTGAGGTTTTGATTTGGATTTCCCTGATGCCGAGCGATATTGAACACTTTTTCATGTGTCAGTTGGCCATTTGGATGTCTTCTTTGGAAAAATGTCTTTTCATGTCTTCTGCCCATTTCTTGATTGGATTCTTCGTTCTTTGGGTGTTGAGTTTGATGAGTTCTTTATAGATTTTGGATACTAGCCCTTTATCTGATATGTCATTTGCAAATATCTTCTCCCATTCTGTTGGTTGTCTTTTGGTTTTGTTGACTGTTTCCTTTGCTTTGCAAAAGCTTTTTATCTTGATGAAGTCCCAATAGTTCAGTTTTGCCCTTGCTTCCCTTGCCTTTGGCAATGTTTCTAGGAAGAAGTTGCTTCGGCTGAGGTCAAAGAGGTTGCTGTCTGTGTTCTCCTTTAGGATTTTGATGGACTCCTGTCTCACATTGAGGTCTTTCAACCATTTGGAGTCTATTTTTGTGTGTGGTGTAAGGAAATGGTCCAGTTTCATTCTTCTGCATGTGGCTATCCAATTTTCCCAACACCATTTGTTGAAGAGACTGTCTTTGTTCCATTGCACGTTCTTTCCTGCTTTGTCAAAGATGAGTTGACCATAGAGTTGAGGGTCCATTTCTGGGCTCTCTATTCTGTTCCATTGATCTATGTGTCTGTTTTTGTGCCAGTACCATACTGTCTTGATGATGACAGCTTTGTAATAGAGCTTGAAGTCTGGAATTGTGATGCCGCCAGCTTTGCTTTTCTTTTTCAACATTCCTCTGGCTATGCAGGGTCTTTTCTGGTTCCATACAAATTTTAGAATTATTTGTTCCATTTCTTTGAAAAAAGTGGATGGTATTTTGATGGGCATTGCATTGAATGTGTAGATTGCTCTAGGTACCATTGACATCTTCACAATATTTGTTCTTCCAATCCATGAGCATGGAACATTTTTCCATTTCTTTGTGTCTTCCTCAATTTCTTTCATGAGTATTTTATAGTTTTCTGAGTACAGATCCTTTGCCTCTTTGGTTAGATTTATTCCTAGGTATCTTATGGTTTTGGGTGCAATTGTAAATGGGATCGACTCCTTAATTTCTCTTTCTTCTGTCTTGTTGTTGGTGTATAGGAATGCCACTGACTTCTGTGCATTGATTTTATATCCTGCCACTTGACTGAATTCCTGTATGAGTTCTAGCAGTTTTGGGGTGGAGTCTTTGGGGTTTTCCACATAAAGTATCATATCATATGCAAAGAGTGAGAGTTTGACTTCTTCTTTGCTGATTCGGATGCCTTTTATTTCTTTTTGTTGTCTGATTGCTGTGGCTAGGACTTCCAATACTATGTTGTATAGCAGTGGTGATAGTGGACATCCCTGCCGCATTCCTGACCTTAGGGGAAAAGCTCTCAGTTTATCCCCATTGAGAATGATATTTGCTGTAGGTTTTTCATAGATGGCTTTTATGATATTGAGGTATGTACCCTCTATCCCTATACTCTGAAGAGTTTTGATCAAGAAAGGATGCTGTATTTTGTCAAATGCTTTTTCTGCATCTATTGAGAGGATCATATGATTCTTGTTCTTTCTTTTGTTAATGTATTGTATCACATTGATTGATTTGCGGATGTTGAACCAACCTTGCAGCCCAGGGATAAATCCCACTTGGTCGTGGTGAATAATCCTTTTAATGTACTGTTGGATCCTATTGACTAGTATTTTGGTGAGAATTTTTGCATCCATGTTCATCAGGGATATTGGTCTGTAATTCTCCTTTTTGATGGGGTCTTTGTCTGGTTTTGGGATCAAGGTAATGCTGGCCTCATAAAATGAGTTTGGAGGTTTTCCTTCCATTTCTATTTTTTGGAGCAGTTTCAGAAGAATAGGTATTAATTCTTCTTGAAATGTTTGATAGAATTCCCCTGGGAAGCCATCTGGCCCTGGGCTTCTGTTTGTTGGGAGATTTTTGATGACTGCTTCAATTTCCTTAGTGGTTATAGGTCTGTTCAGGTTTTCTATTTCTTCCTGGTTCAGTTTTGGTAGTTGATACATCTCTAGAAATGCATCCATTTCTTCCAGGTTATCTAATTTGCTGGCATAGAGTTGTTCATAATATGTTCTTATAATTGTTTGTATTTCTTTGGTGTTGGTTGTGATCTTTCCTCTTTCATTCATGATTTTGTTGATTTGGGTCATTTCTCTTTTCTTTTTGATAGGTCTGGCCAGGGGTTTCGCAATCTTGTTAATTCTTTCAAAGAACCAGCTCCTAGTTTCGTTGATCTGTTCTACTGTTCTTTTAGTTTCTATTTCATTGATTTCTGCTCTGATCTCTATTATTTCTCTTCTCCTGCTGGGGTTAGGCTTCATTTGCTGTTCTTTCTCCAGCTCCTTTAGGTGGAGGGTTAGCTTGTGTACTTGAGACCTTTCTTGTTTCTTGAGAAAGGCTTGTATTGCTATATACTTTCCTCTTAGGACTGCCTTTGCTGCATCCCAAAGATTTTGAATAGTTGTGTTTTCATTTTCATTGGTTTCCATGAATTTTTTAAATTCTTCTTTAATTTCCTGGTTGACCCATTCATTCTTCAGTAGGATGCTCTTTAGCCTCCATGTATTTGAGTTCTTTCCGACTTTCCTCTTGTGATTGAGTTCTAGTTTCAAAGCATTGTGCTCTGAAAATAGGCAGGGAATGATCCCAATCGTTTGGTACCAGTTGAGACCTGATTTGTGACCTAGGATGTGATCTATTCTGGAGAATGTTCCATGGGCACTAGAGAAGAATGTGTATTCTGTTGCTTTAGGATGGAATGTTTTGAATATGTCTGTGAAGTCCATTTGGTCCAGTGTGTCATTTAAAGTCTTTATTTCCTTGTTGATCTTTTGCTTAGACGATCTGTCCATTTCAGTGAGGGGGGTGTTAAAGTCCCCCCCATTATTGTATTGTTGTCAATGTGTTTCTTTGCTTTTGTTATTAATTGCCTTATATAATTGGCTGCTCCCATGTTAGAGGCATAGATATTTATAATTGTTAGATCTTCTTGTTGGATAGACCCTTTAAGTATGATATAGTGTCCTTCCTCATCTCTTATTACAGTCTTTGGTGTAAAATCTAATTTGTCTGATATAAGGATTGCCACTCCAGCTTTGTTTTGGTGTCCATTAGCATGGTAAATGGTTTTCCACCCCTTCACTTTCAATCTGGGGGTGTCTTTGGGTCGAAAATGAGTCTCTTGCAGACAGCATATCGATGGGTCTTGTTTTTTAATCCAGTCTGATAGCCTCTGTCTTTTGATTGGGGCATTGAGCCCATTTACATTCAGGGTAACTATTGAAAGATAGGAATTTAGTGCCATTGTAGTGCCTGTAAGGTGACTGTTACCGTATATTGTCTGTGTTCCTTTCTGGTCTATGTTGCTTTTAGGGTCTCTCTTTGCTTAGAGGACCCCTTTCAAGATTTCCTGTAGGGCTGGTTTTGTGTTTGCAAATTCCTTTAGTTTTTGTTTGTCCTGGAAGCTTTTTATCTCTCCTTCAATTTTCAATGACAGCCTAGCTGGATATAGTATTCTTGGCTGCCTATTTTTCTCATTTAGTGCTCTGAAGATATCCTGCCAGTCCTTTCTGGCCTGCCAGGTCTCTGTGGATAGGTCTGTTGCCAATCTAATGTTTCTACCCTTGTAGTTTACATATTTCTTCTCCCGAGCTGCTTTCAGGATTTTCTCCTTGTCTATGAGACTCATAAGTTTTACTATTAGATGTCAGGGTGTTGATGTATTTTTATTGATTTTGAGAGGGGTTCTCTGTGCTTCCTGGATTTTCATGCCTGTTTCCTTCCCAATTAGGGAAGTTCTCTGCTATAATTTGGTCCATTATACCTTCTGCCCCTCTCTCTTTATTCTTCTTCTGGGATCCCTATTATTCTAATGTTCTTTCATCTTATGGTATCGCTTATCTCTCGAATTCTGCCCTCATGATCCAGTAGTTGTTTATCTCTCTTTTTCTCAGCTTCTTTATTTTCCATCATTTGGTCTTCTATATCACTGATTCTCTCTTCTGCCTCATTTATCCTAGCAGTTAGCGCCCCCATATTTGATTGCACCTCATTAATAGCCTTTTTGATTTCGACTTGGTTAGATTTTAGTTCTTTTACTTCTCCAGAAAGGGTTTCTCTAATAACTTCCATGCTTTTCTCAAGCCCAGCTAGTATCTTTAAAGTGATGATTCTGAACTCTAGATCTGACATCATACTAATGTCTGTATTGAGTAGGTCCCTGGCAGTCGGTACTACCTCTTGTTCTTTTTGTTGCGGTGATTTTTTCTGTCTTGTCATTTTGTCCAGAGGAGAATAGGTGAATGAGAGAACAAAATGGTAGCAGAGTAACAACGTCCCCAGAAAATATACTCTAAACAAATCAGAAAAGACCTGAAACAGTGGGAAAAGAAAGGGAAAGAGAGAAAAAAGAAAAAGAAAAAGATAAAGTTAAACAAAAACAGAACGAAACAACAACAACAAAAAAAACAGAATGTGATCAAATATGATCAGGCTGATATATAGATCAGTGCCACACACTAGATTTTGGGTGCATTTTGGTCTGTTAGAAGAAAGTGCCTCCCAAAATTTTAAAGAAAGAAAAACTTATATATGTACAAAAATAAGGGTTGATATGATGAAGGGATGGAATATGACTGTAAAGATGGAAATTATAAAAAATTTTATAAAAGGAATTGAAAAGTTTTTTGAAAAAAGAAAGAAGAGGATTTTAAAAAAAGAAAAAAGAAAAAAAAGGGAGAGAATGTGATCAGGCAGGGGAGTAGAAAAAAAACATATACTAGAGATTTAGGGTATATTTTGATCTGTTAGAAGAAACTATCTCAAAATTTTAAAGAGAGAACAACTTATATATATATACCAAAAATACAGGTAACTACTATGAAGGGATAGAATATGACTCTAAAAATGAAAAATAAGAATGTTTTTTTAAAAAAGAGATTGATAAGATGTTGGTTGAAAAAGGGAAATAGAAAAATTCAAAAAAGAAAAAGAAAAAGAAAAAAAGACAGTTAAAAAAAATTAACTTTGAAAGACTAAAGAATCATGGTAAAAAATCCATGAATTCTATGTGTATTATTCCCCTAGCGCTGGAGTTCTGCTGGTCTCATTGATCGGTAAACTTGGTCTTGGCTGGCTGTTCTCGCTGATCTTCTGGGGGAGGGGCCTCTTGCCATGGTTCCCAAATGTCTTTGCCGGAGGCAGAATTGCCCCACCCTTGCCCCCTCCCAGCTAAGTAATCTGCTCAGGTTTGCTCTCAGGAGCTTTTGTTCCCTGCAAGCTTTCCGTACAGCTTTGGAGGCGGAGAGTGAAAATGGCGGCCTCCCAATCTCTGCCCGGGAGGAGCTGAGAACTCGGGGACCCGCTCCTCAGTGAGCCCCCAGAGAAAAGCAGTCAGTCACTCCCGGCTCCCTGGTCTCCGGCCGCACTCCATGCTCACCCGGCCTGTGACCGCGCGTTTCTATCTCTGGCACCCGACCCCGGGTGGAGTCTCCAAACCCAGCAGATCCCTGCGGTGTACTCCCATGCGGCTCCTCCCCGGGGAGGAAGGTGAGTCTCCCTGGATCTGCCACTTGTTGGGTCTCTGCTGGAGGAGCAGTGGCCCGACTGTGCCGCGGATCACGGTTTATGACAACCCCGAGCTGAGAGCCCGCGCCTGGGCTCTGCCTCTGCAGCCGGCTTCCCTGCTCCGATACCTGGGAGCTCTGCCACACTCAGGCACCCCCCGTCTTTCTGTGACCCCGAGGGTCCTGAGACCACACTGTCCCATGAGGGTTCCACCCCCGCTTAGCCACCGGAGTGACGTCCCTCAGCGAAGCAGACTTTTAAAAGTTCCGATTTTGTGCTCCGCGGTTCTATCACTTGCCAGAAGCGGCCGACGGAGGCCCCTCCCCCACCATCTATCCTCCCGAATATCGCCTCGGATTCACTTCTCCGCACGTCCTACCTTCCAGAAAGTGGTCGCTTTTCTGTTCAGAGAGTTGTTGCTCTTCTTTTCTTTGATCTCCTGTTGAGTTTGTAGGTGTTCAGAATGATTTGATCCCTATCCAGCTGAATTCCTGAGACTAGATGAAATCCAGGTCTCCTACTCCTCTGCCATCTTCTGTTTTTTTTTTTTTTAAGTTTTTAATTCCAGTTAGTTACATACAGTATTATATTAGTTTCAGGAGTACAATATAGTGATTCAACAATTCCATACATCACCCAGCTCAGGTCCTGGGATCAAGCCCCACATCGCGGTCCCTGCTCAGCAGGGAGCCTGCTTCTCCCTCTCCCTCTGCCCATCTCCCTGCTTGTGCTCTCTCTCTCTCTCTCTCTGTCAAATAAATACACAAATAAATAGATTCTTTAAAAAAATTGCACTCCTTAATCCCATCAACTATCTAACCCAACCCCCAACTGATCTCCTGTCTGGTAATCATCAGTTTGCTCTCTAGAATTAAGTCTGTTTATTGGTTCGTCTCTCTCTCTTTTTCCCTTTTCTCATTTGTTTCTTAAATTCCACAAATGAGTGAAATCATATGGTACTTGTCTTTTCCTAACTGACTTATTTCACTTAGCATTATACTCTCTACTTCCATCCATGTCATTACAAATGGCAAGATTTCAGGGGGCGGAGCAAGATGGCGGAGGAGTAGGAGACCTGGATTTCGTCTCCTCTCAGGAATTCAGCTGGATAGGGATCAAACCATTCTGAACACCTACAAACTCAACAGGAGGTCGAAGAAAAGAAGAGCAACAACTCTCTCATAAGAAAAGCGACCACTTTCTGGAAGGTAGGACGTGCGGAGAAGTGAATCCGAGGCGATATTCGGGAGGATAGACGGCGGGGGAGGGGCCTCCGGCGGCCGCTTCTGGCAAGTGATAGAGCCGCTGAGCACAAAATCGGAACTTTTAAAAGTCTGCTCCGCTGAGGGAAGTCACTCTGGTGGCTAAGTAGGGGGTGGAACCCTCCGGGACAGTGTGGTCTCAGGACCCTCGGGGTCACAGAAAGACCGGGGGTGCCTGAGTGTGGCAGAGCTCCCAGGTATCGGAGCAGGGAAGCCGGCTGCAGAGGCGGAGCCCAGGCGCGGGCTCTCAGCTCGGGGTTGCCATAAACTGTGATCCGCGGCACAGTCAGGCCACTGCTCCTCCAGCAGGGACCCAACAAGCGGCAGATCCGGGGAGACTCACCTTTCTCCCCCGGGAGGAGCCGCGCGGGAGTGCACCGCAGGGATCTGCTGGGTTTGGAGACTCCACCCGGGGTCGGGTGCCAGAGATAGAAACGCGCGGTCACAGGCCGGGTGAGCACGGAGTGCGGCTGGAGACCGGGGAGACGGGAGTGACTGACGGCTTTTTTCTGGGGGCTCACTGAGAAGCGGGGCCCCGAGTTCCAGGCTCCTCCGCGGCGGAGATTGGGAGGCCGCCATTTTCACTCTCCGCCTCCAAAGCTGTACGGAAAGCTCGCAGGGAACAAAAGCCCCGGAGAGCAAACCTGAGCAGATTACTTAGCTGGGAGGGGGCAAAGGCGGGGCAATTCTGCCTCCGGCAGAGACATTTGGAAACCACGGCAACAGGCCCCTCCCCAGAAGATCAGCGAGAACAGCCAGCCAAGACCAAGTTTACCCATCAATGAGAACGGCACAACTCCAGCTCTAGGGGACTACTGCACATAGAATTCATGGCTTTTTTACCATGATTCTGTAGTCTTTCAAAGTTATTTTTTTTTAACTGTCTTTTTTTTCTTTTTGAATTTTTCTTTTTCCCTTTTTCAACCAACATCTTATCAATCCCTTTTTAAAAAAAAAAAAAAAACATTTTTATTTTTCATTTTTAGAGTCATATTCTATCCCTTCATAGTAGTTACCCGTATTTTTGGCTTATATATATAAGTTGTTCTCTCTTTAAAATTTTGAGATAGTTTCTTCTAACAGATCAAAATATACCCTAAATCTCTAGTATATGGTGTTTTCTGTTCCCCTGCCTGATCACATCCTCTCCCTTTTTTTTTTTCTTTTTTTAAATCCTCTTCTTTCTTTTTTCAAACAACTTCTTATCAATTCCTTTTATAAAATTTTTTATAATTTCCATCTTTACAGTCATATTCCATCCCTTCATCATATCAACCCTTATTTTTGTACACATATAAGTTTTTCTTTCTTTAAAATTTTGGGAGACACTTTCTTCTAAAAGACCAAAATACACCTCAAATCAAGTGTGTGGCACTGATCTATACACCAGCCTGATCATATTTGATCACATTCTGGTTTTATTGTTGTTGTTGTTTTGTTCTGTTTGTTTTTGTTTTTATCTTTATCTTTTTCTTTTTTTTCTTTTTCTTTTTTCTCTCTTTCCCTTTCTTTTCCCACTGCTTCAGGTTTTTTCTGATTTGTTTAGAGTATATTTTCAGGGGACGTTGTTACTCTGGTAGCATTTTGTTCTCTCATTAATCTATTCTCCTCTGCACAAAATGACAAGACGGAAAAAATCACCTCAACAAAAAGAACAAGAGGTAGTACCGACTGCCAGGGACCTACTCAATACGGACATTAGTACAATGTCAGATCTAGAGTTCAGAATCATCACTTTAAAGATACTAGCTGGGCTTGAAAAAAATATGGAAGTTATTAGAGAAACCCTTTCTGGAGAAGTAAAAGAACTAAAATCCAACCAAGTAGAAATCAAAAAGGCTATTAATGAGGTGCAATCAAAAATGGGGGCGCTAACTGCTAGAATAAATGAGGCAGAAGAGAGAATCAGTAATATAGAAGATGAAATGATGGAAAATAAAGAAGCTGAGAAAAAGAGAGATAAACAACTACTGGATCACAAGGGCAGAATTCGAGAGATAAGCGATACCATAAGACGAAACAACATTAGAATAATTGGGATCCCAGAAGAAGAAGAAAGAGAGAGAGGGGCAGAAGGTATAATGGAGCAAATTATAGCAGAGAACTTCCCTAATTTGGGGAAGGAAACAGGCATGAAAATCCAGGAAGCACAGAGAACCCCTCTCAAAATCAAAAAAAGTAGGTCAACACCCCGACATCTAATAGTAAAACTTACGAGTCATAGACAAAGAGAAAATCCTGAAAGCAGCTCGGGAGAAGAGATATGTAACCTACAAGGGTAGAAACATTAGATTGGCAACAGACCTATCCACAGAGACCTGGCAGGCCAGAAAGGACTGGCAGGATATATTCAGAGCACTAAACGAGAAAAATAGGCAGCCAAGAATACTATATCCAGCTAGGCTGTCATTGAAAATTGAAGGAGAGATAAAAAGCTTCCAGGACAAACAAAAACTAAAGGAATTTGCAAACACAAAACCAGCCCTACAGGAAATCTTGAAAGGAGTCCTCTAAGCAAAGAGAGACCCCAAAAGCAACATAGACCAGAAAGGAACACAGACAATATACGGTAACAGTCACCTTACAGGCAATACAATGGCACTAAATTCCTTTCTTTCAATAGTTACCCTGAATGTAAATGGGCTCAATGCCCCAATCAAAAGACACAGGCTATCAGACTGGATTAAAAAACAAGACCCATCGATATGCTGTCTGCAAGAGACTCATTTTCGACCCAAAGACAGCCCCAGATTGAAAGTGAGGGGGTGGAAAGCCATTTACCATGCTAATGGACACCAAAAGAAAGCTGGGGTGGCAATCCTTATATCAGACAAATCAGATTTTAAACCAAAGACTATAATAAGAGATGAGGAAGGACACTATATCATACTTAAAGGATCTATCCAACAAGAAGATCTAACAATTGTAAATATCTATGCCCCTAACATGGGAGCAGCCAATTATATAAGCCAATTAATAACAAAAGCAAAGAAACACATTGACAACAATACAATAATAGTGGGGGACTTTAACACCCC
>NC_058405.1:82114832-82162472 GCF_002201575.2 Neomonachus schauinslandi | reverse complement strand
TGTCCACTATCACCACTGCTATTCAACATAGTATTGGAAGTCCTAGCCACAGCAATCAGACAACAAAAAGAAATCAAAGGCATCCAAATTGGCAAGGAAGAAGTCAAACTCTCACTCTTTGCAGATGATATGATACTTTATGTGGAAAACCCAAAAGACTCCACCCCAAAACTGCTAGAACTCATACAGGAATTCAGTCAAGTGGCAGGATATAAAATCAATGCACAGAAGTCAGTGGCATTCCTATACACCAACAACAAGACAGAAGAAAGAGAAATTAAGGAGTCGATCCCATTTACAATTGCACCCAAAACCATAAGATACCTAGGAATAAATCTAACCAAAGAGACAAAGGATCTGTACTCAGAAAACTATAAAATACTCATGAAAGAAATTGAGGAAGACACAAAGAAATGGAAAAACATTCCATGCTCATGGATTGGAAGAACAAATATTGTGAAGATGTCAATGCTACCTAGAGCAAACTACACATTCAATGCAATCCCCATCAAAATACCATCCACTTTTTTCAAAGAAATGGAACAAATAATCCTAAAATTTGTATGGAACCAGAAAAGACCCCGCATAGCCAGAGGAATGTTGAAAAAGAAAAGCAAAGCCGGCGGCATCACAATTCCGGACTTCCAGCTCTATTACAAAGCTGTCATCATCAAGACAGCATGGTACTGGCACAAAAACAGACACATAGATCAATGGAACAGAATAGAGAGCCCAGAAATGGACCCTCAACTCTATGGTCAACTCATCTTTGACAAAGCAGGAAAGAATGTCCAATGGAACAAAGACAGTCTCTTCAACAAATGGTGTTGGGAAAATTGGATAGCCACATGCAGAAGAATGAAACTGGACCATTTCCTTACACCACACACAAAAATAGACTCCAAATGGTTGAAGGACCTCAATGTGAGACAGGAGTCCATCAAATCCTAAAGGAGAACACAGGCAGCAACCTCTTTGACCTCAGCCACAGCAACTTCTTCCTAGAAACATCGCCAAAGGCAAGGGAGGCAAGGGCAAAAATGAACTATTGGGACTTCATCAAGATAAAAAGCTTTTGCAAAGCAAAGGAAACAGTCAACAAAACCAAAAGACAACCAACAGAATGGGAGAAGATATTTGCAAATGACATATCAGATAAAGGGCTAGTATCCAAAATCTATAAAGAACTCATCAAACTCAACACCCAAAGAACAAAGAATCCAATCAAGAAATGGGCAGAAGACATGAAAAGACATTTTTCCAAAGAAGACATCCAAATGGCCAACAGACACATGAAAAAGTGCTCAGTATCGCTCGGCATCAGGGAAATCCAAATCAAAACCTCAATGAGATACCACCTCACACCTGTCAGAATGGCTAAAATTAACAAGTCAGGAAATGACAGATGTTGGCGGGGATGCGGAGAAAGGGGAACCCTCCTACACTGTTGGTGGGAATGCAAGCTGGTGCAGCCACTCTGGAAAACTGTATGGAGGTTCCTCAAAAAGTTGAAAATAGAGCTACCATATGATCCAGCAATTGCAGTACTGGGTATTTACCCCAAAGATACAAAAGTAGGGATCCGAAGGGGTACGTGCACCCCGATGTTTATAGCAGCAATGTCCACAATAGCCAAACTGTGGAAAGAGCCAAGATGTCCATCAACAGATGAATGGATAAAGAAGATCTGGTATATATATACAATGGAATATTATGCAGCCATCAAAAGGAACGAGATCTTGCCATTTGCAACGACGTGGATGGAACTGGAGGGTATTATGTTGAGTGAAATAAGTCAATCAGAGAAAGACAAGTATCATATGATCTCACTGATATGAGGAATTCTTAATCTCAGGAAACAAACAGGGTTGCTGGAGTGGGGGGTGGGGTGGGAAGGATGGGGTGACTGGGTGATGGACACTGGGGAGGGTATGTGCTCTGGTAAGCGCTGTGAATTTTGCAAGACTGTTGAATCTCAGATCTGTACCTCTGAAACAAATAACGCAATATATGTTAAGAAAAAAAAAAAAAAAAAAGAAGAAGAAGAAAGTGGGGGGAGGGAAGAAGGAGGAATCGGAGGGGGAGGCGGACCATGAGAGACGATGGACTCTGAAAAACAAACAGGGTTCTAGAGGGGAGGGGGGTGGGAGGATGGGTTAGCCTGGTGGTGGGTACTGAGGAGGGCACGTTCTGCATGGAGCACTGGGTGTTATGCACAAACAATGAATCATGGAACACTTCATCTAAAACTAATGATGTAATGTATGGGGATTAACATAAGAATAAAAAAAAAAAAAAACAAAAACAAATGGCAAGATTTCATTCTTTTTCATTCATTTTTATGGCTGAATATATATATATACACATATATATATATATTCTTTATCCATTCATCAATTGATGGAACACCTGAGCTGCTTTCATATCTTGACTATTATAAATAATGCTGCTATAAACAAGAGTGCATGTATTCCTTTGAATTAATATTTTTGTATTTGGGGTAAATATCCAGTAGTGTGATTACTGGATCATAGGGTAATTCAATTTTACCTTTTTGAGGAACCTCCATACTGTTTTCCAGAGTGGCTGCACCAGTTTGCATTCCCACCAACAGTGCAAGAGGGTGCTCCTTTCTCCACATCCTCACCAACACCTATTGTTTCTCATGTTGATTTTAGCCATTCTGACAGGTGTGAGGTGTTATCTCATTGTTTTCCTTCATTTTCTATTTTTTGGAATAGTTTGAGAAGAACAGCTATTAACTCTTCTTTCAGTGTTTGGTAGAATTCACTTATGAAGCCATCTGGAACTGGACTTTGGTTTGTTGGGAATTTTTTGATTACTGATTCAATTTCTTTGCTGGTTATTGGTCTGTTCAAATTTTCTGTTTCTTTTTGTTTCAGTTTTGGTAGTTTATATGTTTCCAGGAATTTATCCATTTCTTCTAGGTTGTTCAATTTGTTGGCATATAGTTTTCCATCATATTTTCATATAATTATTTGTATTTCTGTGGTGTTGGTTGTTATTCTCCTCTCTCGTTTCTTATTTTATTTATTTGAGTCCTTTCTCTTTTTTTCTTGGTAAGTCTGGCTAGAGGTCTATCAATTTTTATTGATCTTTTCAAAGAACTACCTCCTGGTTTCATTGATCTGTTTTATTGTTTTTTAGTTTCTATATCATTTATTTCTGCTCTAGTCTTTATTATTTCCTTCCTTCTGCTGCTTTTAGGTTTTGTTTGTTGTTCTTTTTCTAACTCCTTTAGGTGTAAGGTTATCTTGTTTATTTGAGATTTTTCTTGTTTCTTGAGGTAGACTTGTACTGCAGTTCCGTGTTCACTGGGAAAAAAATGTATATTCTGCTGTTTTAGGATGGAATGCTATTAATATATCTGTTAAGTCCATCTGGTCTGGTGTGTCATTCAAAGCCATTTTTTCCTTGTTGATTTTCTGTTTGGATGATCTGTCCATTGATGTAAGTGTGATTTTAAAGTACCCAAATATTATTATATTATAATCAATGAATTCCTTTATGTTTGTTATTGTTTTATATATTCGGGTGCTCCTATATTGGGTGCATAAATATTTAGAATCGTTATATCTTCTTGTTGGAGTGTCCCATTTATTATTATAAAGTGTCCTTCTTTGTCTCTTGTTACAGTCTTTGTTTTAAAATCTATCTTGTCCAATATAACTATCGTTGTCTTGACTTTCTTTTAACATCCATTTGCATAATAGATATTTTTCTATCCCCTCACTTTCAGTCTGTAGATGTGTTAGGTCTAAAATGATTCCCTTGTAGGCAGCATATAGATGGGTCTTGTTTTTTATCCATTCTGTCACCTATGTCTTTTGATTGGAACATTTAGTCCATTTACTTTCAAAGTAATTATTGATAGATATATATTTATTGTCATTTTATTATTTCTTTTGTTGTTGTTTCTGAAGATTTTCTCTGGACCTTTCTTGTCTTTCATGGTTTGCTGATTTTCTTTAATGATATATTTAGATTTCTTCCTCTTTTTTCTTTGTATATTTGTTAGTGGTTTTGATATATGGTTACCATTAGGTTTGTATATAACCTCTGCTGAATACAGCAGTCTATATGAAGTTGATGGTGTTTTAATTTTGAACCCATACTTTCCTCCTACCTTCTGCATGTTTTAAGTATATGTTATTATATTTTATATCCTTTTTTTTTTGTGAGTTCCTTGACTGATTTTTACAGAAATATTCATTTCTACTGCTTTGTGTTTCCTACCTATTCTGCACTTTTGGTCTCTCCTTTCCACTCAGAGTCCCCTTTAATATTTCTTGCAGGACTGGTTTAGTGGTGATGAACACCTTTTGTTTTTGTTTGTCTTGGGAACTCTTTATCTCTCCTTCTATCCTGAATGATAGCCTTGCTGGATAGAGTATTCTTGGCTACAGATTTTTCCCATTCAGCACTTTGAATATGTCACGCTACTCCCTTCTGGCTCACAAAGTTTCTCCTGAAAAATCTCCTGCTACCTTTATGAGTTTTACCTTGTAAGGTACAAACTACTATTGTCTTGCTGCTTTTAAAACCTTTTCTCTATTACTATTATTTACCAATTTAAATACAATATGTCTTGGTGTGGTTTTGCTTTTGTTGACTTTGATGGGAGTTCTCTGTGCCTTCTGGATCTGGATATCTGCTTCCTCTCCCAGATTAGGGGAGTTATTATTTCTTCAAATAAATTTGCTGCCCCCCTTTCTCTCTCTTCTTCTATCGGGACTCCTATAATATGAATGTTACTACATTTGATGGAGTCATTAAATTACCTAAGTTTATTCCTGTTTTGCATAATTATTTTTTCTCTCCTTAGTTCAGCTTGATTACTTTCCATTACTCTGTCTTCTAGGTCACTTATTCATTTCTCTGCTTCTTCCATCCTGCTGTTCATTCCATCATATGTGTTTCTCATTCATTTATCTCTGCTATGTTATTCCTTATCTCTGTGTTGTGTCTCATTCCTATCTTCACTCTTTTCTCAAGTCCAGTGAGTATACTTGTGATCATTGCTTTAAATTCTCTATCAGAGAATTTACTTACTTACTTACTTACTACATACTTAATATATGTTCCACTTAGATCTCTGGCTATGGCCTTGTCCTGTTCTTTCATTTGGGATAAATTTCTCTGTCTGTTATTTTGTCTGCCTCTCTGTGTCTGTTACTGTGTGTTAAGAAAGCCATCTATATCTTCCATTCTTGAAAGTAGTGACTTTAAGACGAAGAGGTCCCACAGGGCCCTGCAGTGCCCTGCAGTGTAGTGTCACTTGTTCACCAGAACCTGGCACTTAGGAAGGGTATCCTATGTATGTCATTTATGCCCTGCTATTGTGTCTAAGTCACTTTTCCTTTCAATGCCATTGTTTTCACTGACTCCCTGCCTGTTGGGTGTTGTGCTTGCTCTTTGTGGTGTTTAGGGGACCTAAGTAGTCCAGCTCTAAGGGGGCATGCCCCCTGGGGAACTTGAGAGCAGAGCAGCAGTGCTAGCAGAGTTTGCACTAGGCCACTAGTCCTATATTGGATCCCTCAAAGCACTACACTGTCTGGGGGCTGCATGCTAGAACAGCCAGGATGCGAGGCTGGGGGTGGTACATGGCATTGCCTAGGCATGGCTGGGCCTGGCAGGTGTTGTTGACCAGGGGTATGTGGCAGGGTGTTCAGGGTGTGTAGCAGTGGCTGGGCACAACATGATGGCAACTGTGCACCTGGAGCTGGACAGGATGCTCTCTGACAAAATTTGTCCTGAGGCCAGGTCCAAGGCTAGTAGGCTTGGAGCAGGTGAGTCCTCAGGAAAACTCTTGCCCATGGCACACTGCTAACAGATTAGGTAGAAGGTATCTGTGCAGCACTGCCTCCCACAGGTGTCCCTGTGCTTATGCTGGGGAGGGGGGAGGAAAATGGCACCTGCCAGCTCTGTTGTTTTTGCAGAAGTCCCCCAACATGCTCTAAAATTAGTATGAACAGATCTCTCTCACAATTGCCCCAGGTGTTATGTAAACTGCTATTTTTATCTTGCCTCTCTGCACAGGCTGCTATCTCTTTATGGGTGATGACTCAGCTATCACTCACCCTTCTGGCTCACTCAGTTGATTCTGCTGACCTCTAAAGCTCCAAGTCCCACTGATTTTACAAACTCATGGAATTCAGTCCCTCTGGTTTTTAAAGCTATGTGTTATGGGGATTAGTCTTCCCTGTGTGAGCTCCCTGGTGCATTTCTCTGCCCTCTCCACACACAGCACCCTCCCTCATTCAGGAAGACTCCTTCCACCTTTCTGACCTTCCTAAACTTTCAGCTGCAACTTCTACTCTATATTTAGTTGTGGAGTTTGTTCTCTCAGTCTTTGAATTGCTCTCCAGTTTATTGACTTGGATGTGGATGATACCAGGTTGTAAACATTGGGTGGGTGAGCTCAGTGTCCTCCTGTTCCACCATCTTCCCAAGCTCCTTTTGAGTTATTTTGTGTGAAAGGTGTGGAAGAGGGGATGAAAGTTACTTAGAACAGCTGCACTCACCTTGAAGCTCTGAGGATGCTAGACATTTCAATGACTTTTGTTTGTTTGCTACATGTAGGAAAAACTAAATTTAATATTGGAGATTTCCAGGAGAATTATAATTGTGAATCAAGAGAATGTTTGTTATAATCAAGCACATTGGGTACATAGTACATCTTTTAAACATTTCTTTTTCCCAGTGATTATGGGTTTCTTTTTCCTGACTGATAATGTGTACACTTCAACAGTTCCTGGGTCTTATTTATTGTAGGTTTTAAGAATCTCCAGGGGTCATCTCTTGGAGCATGGTAGAATTAGTTAATGTAGATATCTGCTATAAGCAGAACTGCTGGGTAAAATATAATTTAAAATAGGAGCTACAGAAAGAAAGGGAGATCCTCAAGTAGCAGAAATAAATAAGGACTGTACAGCCAATAACCCAGGCAGGTGAGCTAATATCTCTGAGGCCCAGAAGGAGAAAAAAGTGAATATAAGGATGAGGAACAGGGTTTGACCAACCAGATGACAATAAAAGAGGCAGTCTTGGACCCATGCAAGGCAAGAAGGTAACCCTGGGAATTCTGCATAAATCTAGTAGTGACATATCATTATTATTTATCATTTTTATATGTTAGGCAATATCCTATGTATTTCATATGTATTAACTTATTTGAATCTCATAATAGCTATGCATGTATTAGGTGGGATGGCTCTATTTCAAAGATGCCAAAGCATGTAAAATTGTCCCAACATAATAGATGTGTTTTTTTCTGTCTCCAATAGGAGTGTTGGATTGTACAGATATTGGCAGGATCGTCTTTCTCCTTAGACTCATTCAAAGTCAAGCTGATGTTTGAGTCCTAGCAGTTTTGGGGTGGAGTCTTTTGGGTTTTCCACATAAAGTATCATATCATCTGCAAAGAGTGAGAGTTTGACTTCTTCCTTGCCAATTTGGATGCCTTTGATTTCTTTTTGTTGTCTGATTGCTGTGGCTAGGACTTCCAATACTATGTTGAATAGCAGTGGTGAGAGTGGACATCCCTGCTGCATTCCTGACCTTAGGGGGAAAGCTCTCAGTTTTTCCCCATTGAGAATGATATTCGCTGTAGGTTTTTCATAGATGGCTTTTATGATCTTGATGTATGTACCCTCTATCCCTATACTCTGAAGAGTTTTGATCAAGAAAGGATGCTGTACTTTGTCAAATGCTTTTTCTGCATCTATTGAGAGGATCATATGATTCTTGTTCTTTCTTTTGTTAGTGTATTGTATCACATTGATTGATTTGCGGATGTTGAACCAACCTTGCAGCCCAGGGTGAATCTCAGATCTGTACCTCTGAAACAAATAATGCAATATATGTTAAGAAAAAAAAAAGAAGAAGAAGGTAGCGGGAGGGGAAGAATGAAGCAGGGCAAATCGGAGGGGTAGACGAACCATGAGAGACGATGGACTCTGAAAAACAAACTGAGGGTTCTAGAGGGGAGGGAGGTGGGAGGATGGGTTAGCCTGGTGGTGGGTATTGAGGAGGGCACATTCTGCATGGAGCACTGGGTGTTATGCACAAACAATGAATCATGGAACACTTCATCTAAAACTAATGATGTAATGTATGGGGATTAACATAAGAATAAAAAAATAAATAAATAAACTCAATCAAAAAAAAAAAAACAAAGTCAAGCTGATGGAAGCTCTGCTATCTTCAAACTTGTTTTCCAAGATCATATAGAAATTAATCTCTAGGGTTGCCTGGGTGGCTCAGTCATTAAGCGTCTGCCTTCGGCTCAGGTCATGATCCCACAGTCCTGGGATTGAGCCCCACATCGGGCTCCCTGCTCCGCGGGAAGCCTGCTTCTCTCTCTCCCACTCCCCCTGCTTGTGTTCCCTCTCTTGCTGTGTCTCTCTCTGTCAAATAAATAAATAAAATCTTTTAGAAAAAAAGAAATTAATCTCTATTCCAGCCAACAGACTATAGAAAGGACAGGAAAGATACCCATAGAAGTTTTGTATGGGCCAGGCTGGATGTGGTTCACATCACTTACACCCATATTCCATTGGCCAAACTCAGTTACATGGCTGCAACCCACACCAAAGAAGGCTAGGAAGTATATCTAGTTTGGTGCCCTGGAAGAACAGGAAACAGGTTTAGTGAAGAGCCAGCAGTCTCTAGTATAAACCTATGAGATAGGTCATATTATTATCATTGCTTCATATATGAGGAACTTGAGTGCAGAGCAACTAACTGACTGAAGTTACAGAGCATTTGGGATTGAAATCCAAATTGTCTGGTTCCCAATGTTACAGTGTTCTTGCCTATTTAGAACATGCCATTATACTATACTAACTTTCTTCATAAAAGAAGAAATTAGAAACTACAACTACCAAACCAGGAAAGTAGGGGGGAAAGAAATACCCTTACTCTGATTTAAAAAAAAAAAAAAAAAGCAGACTCACACACACACACAACTCCTGACCATGCCATGTGCTGATGCTAACTTTAAATTTGCACTGCTTCATGGTATAAGACTTAAAACTAAAATAATAATAATTATAATAATAATATATAAACTGGTTCTTGACCTAAAGAAGACTTTGAGATGTTCAGCAAAAGCAAAAGTAAAATGAATTTGAAGGTCCACTCCCACAGTGTAGGACTTATGTGAATAACGAAGGGAGAAAAACACTGAGGATTTGTTCATCTGAAGCTGCTCAAGGAATTTAACTCAGGGTAAAGATAAGTTCAAAGATACAACTATAAGATTCCTTGTTAAGACCTTTCAGATGGACAATAAAGGTTTCTCAGAATCTTTAGGGGACAGTCAGCAGCAACCTTACACATAGCCTGTCTCAAGAAGAAATGGAAATGAATTTTAATTTGATATGTAATTACATATCAAATATATATATATATGAGAAATTATACTAGCTTGACCTAAAAAGAACTACAATTCATAATAAGTGTTTTCTGAGCCCTCAACTTTCTATGGGAAGAAAACAGTCTAAAGGGGCACCTGGGTCATGATCCCGGAGTCCTGGGATCAAGCCCCACATTGGGCTCTGCTCAGCCAGGAATCTACTACGCCCTCTTCCTCTGCCCCTAACCCTGCTGGTGTTCTCTCTTTCTTGCTCTCTCTCTCTCTTAAATAATAAATAATATCTTTTTTAAAAAAAGAAAAAAACAGTTCAAGAATGCTACTTAACTGCAAACAGAAGCAATTCTTGGGTATTTTTTTTGTTTGTTCATTTTTGGAGAAGCAATTCTTATGGAAAAGGAAGAATAATTCACAGGGCAGAGTCAAGAGCCATGGAGAATCATTCCCAGGGACCAAGACTAGAAACGTGTACCAAATCAGTTCCAAGACTAATATGGACCAGTGACTGACATATGACTTCTCTTCCACAACACTTTGTTTACTAATTTGTCTATTGTGATTAACTGATCTCTGTCTCATCATATGTTAGGTGATGAGATATTTTTCTGTGTCTCTTTACTTCACAGGTCTTCCATTTAGGAAGGGCAATACCTGAGGTGTGCCTAAGGGACAGTATCCAAACAACCTTGTTCACATCTAGACCTGATTTGAGTGACAAGATCCTGGCTTCAGGCCTGAACACAAAGCCTCACTGGAATAAGATCTGGGGAGTTTTGGAAGAGGTGAGCATATTTTGTATGTGGTAAGAGTATGAGTCTTGAATGCCAGAGAGAGAGCCATGAAAACTAGTTGGCAGACATGCCACACAATGACACATGCCCCTCCATCATTGAATCTGTGATGACTTGTGATGACACATTAACCAACAGAGTTGTAGTAGAAATGATACTGTGTCAATTATTGGCCTCAGTCTTCAAAATGCATGGTGGTTTCTGTTTTGCATGTTTGGGAGCCTTGAGCTGTCATGTAGAAAGTCTGGCTACCTTGTGTAAGAGACCATATAGAGATCAAATGGGGAAGCTAAGTAGCAAAGAAGAGGCCCCAAAACTACATGGCAGAAGAAAGAGTAGCCTAGACACGCCACAAGCAACCCAACTGAGCCTAAACTTCCAGCCATCTCCTCTAAGGTACCAGACATGGGAATAAACTATCTTATACATTCTAGCCCAGTTGACCACCTAGATAATTACAATCATAGTCAACCTCACATGGAGCAGAGAAATGACCTGCTTGAACCCCCAAATGAAATGGTTGTTGTTTTAAACCATTGCTTTTAGGGATTGCTTGTTATGCAGCAATAGAAAACCAAAATAGTTGATGGTTTGATCTATTCTATACCAGAAGTTCCCAGGCTCATTGTGCAAAATGAATTGCCCTCTAGTTTTCCAACCTATTCTCCCCCTGTTCTTCCAGCTAGTCCCCATGGCTCTACACAGGCAATGAACTAGCTACTTTTGTATCTTGGTTGATATAAAACCTATTCCCTTATTTTAGGGAAGTTCTTGTTTTTCCCCCAAAGAAGCAGTAAATCTAAGAAAGGAACAATAATAACACATAATAAAATCAGGATCCCCACTGATTAAACAAAAGAGACAGGCTAAAGGAGAGAAAGAAGGGTGAGGAGGGGGAAGTCTGCTGTATGAATATTAAGCAATGAATCAACATGTGGCACCTATTAAATGCATATTTATGTATATGAATTTATGGTAAATGTTATGGTCCATATGGAGAAAACTGTTCACCTGCCAAGAGGTGTACTTATTTGAAATGGCCAGATGTTTCTACCTAAACCCAGAGAGCAATTTTGGAGCCATGAAAAGCCAATTGAGGTGGAGTGCACTTGCAAAGAAAACTATTACTTAGAAAGATTTCAAATTCCTTCTGACTTAAATTGTCTCAGAAATACAAAATAATGAGACAATTAAGTGTCATGGAAAACAGTAAATTAATCTGAAAGCCAGATGCCTGTTAAGGCATGAGTCAGCCACTTAATGAAATACATTTTGGATATTTTTAATTTTGAAAATTTCAAAAATATACAAATTCAAGTGAATATTATAATGAACTTCCTTGTACCCATCTGCTTGGTTCAAAAATCACCCACTCTTGGTCAATCTTGTTTTATTTATTCATTCACCCACTTTCCCACTTGACAAATTATTCTAAAGAAGATCCAGAGAGAGTGACATGAGCAAAATAGTAGAATAGAGGCTTTTCACTGTCTTCTACCCAAAGAACACTGATTTTGACAGTCATCCAAGATGAGAGTGTTTTTGTGGAAGTTCAGGGGTACAGCTGAGAAGTTTCAACATGCCTCAAGATTGAAGGCAAAGATTATGGTAAGAGGAATATTTTCACATTACCTGTGTCACTATTCCCCCAAGGTGGTACAGCTCAGGGCTGAGAGAGACCTCCTTGGCCTACATTTTCTCTCACAGAAAAAAGCAAGAGCATATGAGTGAGCCCAGGTACCCCAGCTGTGCAAGAGGCTGCCAAAGAGGGCCACCTCTTTCTCACCCCATTCAGAGTACTGAGGTGTGTTGCACAACTGTGGGGAAAGAAAGGGCTGGGAGGACAGCAACCAGAGCCCTCAGAGGGAGCAAAGGGACACAGACTGTACTAAACATTTCATGAAGTCCATCAGGAAGTCTGCCCATGGGCTACCAGGGATGCTTTACTGCTGATTCCCCAACTGGCACAGAAGCACCCCACACTCCATGTGCCCCACCCTCACATACTGTTTCCCTATATGTGTCCTCAATGGTGGCAAGTGTGTGCTTTGCAGATGGTTCATGAGCACATGCAGAAGGCTGGCCTGACAATGTGGGATTGGGAGGAAGCACACAAATTTGATCATTCAGCAGTGCCCTAATGAGAGCAAATGGGAGGCTGTCGGCACCTGGCTTGCCTTTGCAGGACTGAGAAGGGCAAACAATGAGAATCCTCCCAAGGGGAAACAAGAAGTGTGGAGCAGGCATATCAATAGAGGAGGTCTCAGATAGCTTAAAAATCCCCAACAGAGCTGACAGAAGGTCTTTCTCTCCAAAGCCAATCAGTAAAGACAGGGGGAGGTAATTGCTTCAGATGTGAACAGTAATACAAGACTTCAAAGAATATGAAAAATCAAGAAAACATGACAACACCAAAGGAAGACAATAATTTTCCTGTAATTCACCTGAAAGAAATGAAGATTTGCAATAAGCCTAATAAAGACTTCGAGTTCTTTCAAGGAAGCTTGATGAGGTACAAAAAAAACAAAACAAAACAAAAAAAACGAAGACAATTCAACAAAATCTGGAGGAAAAACAATGTATGAACAAAATAAATTTACAGAGAGATATAAATCACAAATATAATACATAATGAATAATATTGAAAAATGAAATAAATACCATCAATAACAGAATCAATCAGAAAAAAAGAATCTGTGAAGTTGAAGACAGGCTATTTGAACCTATCCGGTCAGAGGTGAACAAAGAAAATTAAAAAGAGTAAAAAAAATTCTATATGAATTATGGGATACCATCAAGTGAGACAATCCAAGCATTACTGGAGAACCAAGAGAAAAGTGCAGAAATCCTATTTTAAAAAAATAATGGCGAGAACTTGCCAAAATTGGGGAGTGATTGGATCACCCAATTTCATGAAACTAATAGACCCCAAAATTATTCACCTCAAAAAGATTTACTCCAAGGCATATTTCATAAAACTGTCTAAATTCAAAGACAAAGCACTCCTATGTTTATTGTAGCATTATTTACAATAGCCAAGACATGGAAGCAACCTAAGTGTTTATCAATAGACAAATGGATAAAGAAGATGTCACACACACACACACACACACACACACACACACACGAGAGAGAGAGGAATATTACATAGCTGTAAAAACTAGAATGAGATCTTGCCATTTGTGACAACATGGATGCACTAAGAGGTATTATGCCAAGTGAAATAAATCAGAATAAGAAATACAGATACCATATTATTTCACTCATATATGGAATCTAAAAAAACAAAACAAATGAATAAACAAACAAAAAGCAGAAATAGACCCATAAATACAGAGAACAAACTGATGGTTGCCAGAGGGGAAATGGGCAAAATGGATGAAGGGGAGTGGGAGGTACCAGCTTCCAATTATGGAATGAATAAGCCACAGGAATAAAAGGCACAGCATAAAGAATATAGTCAATGATAGTGTAATAGTGTTGTATGGTGACCAGTGGTAGCTACACTTGTAATAAGCATAGCATAATGTATAGAGAAATTGAATCACTGTGTTGTACACTTGAAACCAATGCAACATTGCATATCAACTGTACTCAAAAAGAAATGTTTTGACAATAATGTAGAGAAAAGGGAACCCTCTGCACCATTTGGTGGGAATCTAAACTGGTACAACCAGCATGGATAACAGTATGGAGGTTCCTCAAAATTAAAAACAGAACTACCATATGATCCAGCAATCCCACTTCTGGAAATAAAATTTCTATCTTGAAAATATATATGTACCCCCATGTTGATTGCAGTTTCATTCACAAAAGCTAAGATACAGAAAAACCCAAATATCCACTGAGAGATGAATGGGTAAGGCTGTGTGCCTCTGTGTGTATTCAGCCATGAGAAATAAGGAAATCCTACATTTGCAACTATATGGATAAACCTAGACACCATTATGTTAAGTGAAATTAGGAAGACAGAGAAAGACAAGTGCTGCATGATATCACTTATATGTGAAATCTTAAAATGTAGAACTCATGCATACAGGGAGTAGGTTGGTTGTTTCTGGGGCTGGGGAATGGGGAGATGCTGGTAAAAGAGTATAAGCCTTCAGTCATAAGATGAATAAGCTCTAGAGATCTAATGTGCTACGTGTTGGTTCTAGTTAATAATACTGTGCTGTGTCCTTGAAATTTGCTAAGAGAATAGTATGTAAGTGTTATCACTGCAAACAAATAAACAAAAACTGTGAGGTGATCAATGTGTTAATTAACCTGATTGCAGTAATTACTTCACAGCATATATGTATGTCAAATTAAGTTATGCACTTTAAATATATGCAAATTTATTTACATACTTCAATAAAGCTGAAAAATAGGAAAATCTATTTAAAAAATCCATGGCATCATAAGATTTTATCCACAAACATTTGTGTGTGTCATTAGAAAAAGTTTAAACATACTACATCTAAAAAAATGGACAATACTTTCATATCATCATATTCCCAGTCAGTGTTCACATTTCCAATTATCTCATAAATGTTATTTTTCCTAATTTATTTGTTTGCCTCAGTATACAAATGAGGTCCATATGTCGTGTTCGGACAATTTAATTCTTGAATCTCTTTTATCCATAGAATTTTCCCCTGTCTCCCTTTGCTCTTGTAATTTATTTGTCAAAGAAACTAAGTTGTTTGTCCTGTAAAGATTTCTTCTATTTGGAATTATTAGTGTATTCCCAGAGTGTTGTTTTATATGTTTTGCTATCCCCTATTTCTCATACATTGGTATTCAGATGAGTTTTTACTACATTTTCCCCCTTTCTCCTTTTCCTCCACCACCTCCTCCTGTTGTTTCTTTTTCTTTGCAAGACTGTTTTACTAGTGATGCTGTGCTCTTCATTAAGAGACACATAATGTGTTTGTCTACCTTTTTTGTGATGGTAGCAGCCACTGATGATTGATGCTTAGACCGAATGATTCAGTAGGGTTACAAAATGGTGGCATTCTAATATTGTGTTTCTTCACCATCTATAAGCTAAAATGGCTTATAGAAAGTATCTTTGGTTACCAAGTATACATATCACATAATAAAGTCAGGAAAAATGCTTGATTCTATTCACTGGTTTTCTAAATAAAGAGTTGGTCCACTGGCATTCTTCAACAGTAACCCAATACTTGTTTTAAATTGTCACTATAAATATATAGATTTAATTAGTGGTACCCTGTTCAAATTGGCTCCTGAGTTTTCTGATGACCTCAGTAGTACTTGCTAACTTCTGTGACAAGAGATTTCAGTTTTATTCACAAAAGCCAAGATACAGAAAAACATTTCACACTTATTTTCTTATATTTCTGTGTGTGTGTATGTGTGTGTGTGCATTAGTCACTTCATTCTCAATTTTATCCCATTGTCATCTGTAATGAAGAACTCTGGCCAACTGTGTATCCATTTCCATACTTTTGTCCTTTTTGCAAAATACCTTTTTCCTGGGGGCCAATTAGAGCCAATGTCTCAGAGCAACATTCTCTACTTTAAACCAGGGAGTCTGGCTGAGTCCTTGTGACTTTGGGATAGGTTGGGCTGCAGGGTTCTTAATAATTTGCCTTTCAGATCTATGTTGACAATGGGAGGCCTAGAGCATTAGAAGATGCCCAGCAGAGAATGTTTGTGTTTAGGTTGGGCCAGAGGTTTTGGGAGGAAGCTGGCCTCATTTCTGGGACAAGGGGAAAAGAAGTTAAGATACCTAATTCCCAGATTTATCCCATTCCCATTTGAAATGTAGTTACTTTGGCCCTCCTTGTAGCCACTCCCATCTACTTACTATTTTTCTAACTAGGTCTTGGGTCACATTCAGAGGTGATGGAGTTGTCACGCACATGGCCAGCACCCAGGGATTGTTGGGGAATTTCAAATCTGGTCCTCTGCTCCTGTGGTAAGTGAGTGCAATCAGTTTCTGATTTCGCGAAGGAAAGATGGCCCTTCTGTCCCTGAGTGCTTGGTGCTTATCTGGGTAGGGTAAGCACAGTAATGAGTAGCCAATTTGCCTCCCTCCTCTGGTTGATTGAGATGCCTTCATTCTGAAAAGCAAAATGTTTGTGCACACACACAGTATGCTCCAGGACCTGGTCAGCCCAGAAACAGTTTTTCAAGGGCTACTGCACCGTAGCCAGGTTCCAAACACTTGAGCATCAGCCGGGAGCACCAACCCACTATCCCTGAATCACAGATGCCCCTATTCACTGATGAGAAGGTCAGGAAAAAACAGCCAATACCTGAAGCTTTCCCTCTTGCTCTGAAGGAAAAATACAGTGCTCTTGCTGTCAGTGCTCCCAGGTGTTGCCAATGGAAGTTTCCCTTTGCTTCGGTCCACAGGTGTTTCTTACTTCTGAGACAGCCAGCTTGCTAAGAGATTGTACTAGGCACTTCACTCTCAACTTTATCCCATTCTCATCTGTAATGAAGAATTTTGCCTTTCTGTGTCCATTTCCATTTTTTGTGCTTTATCAAACTCAGTTTTCCCCCTGGGCCATTCTGGGCCAGTGTCTCAGAGCAAGTTACTCTGATTTTAACTGGGGAGTTGAGTGGAGTTCTTGTACTCTGGGATAGCTTGGGCCCCTGGGAACTTGCCTTTCAGAACCATGTAGACAATGATAATCCTAAGGTATTCAAAGGTGCCAAGCAAATAATGTTTGTGTGTAGGCAGTGTCAGAGGTATTACGAGGGAGCGGGCCTCACTTCTCACTTCTGGGGAAAGGGAGCTAGACATTTCATTCTCAACTTTATCCTATTCTCATCTGAGATGAGGAACTGTGGCTTTCGGCTTAGACACTCCATTCCCTTGCTGTTGGGCTAACTAGGTCTCAGTCAGGGGTGATAGGGCTGTCACTAACACAGGGAGCACCCAGGAATTGGTAGCAAGCTTCAGCTGTGGTCACGTGATAACTCAAACCAATCAGCTTTAAATATCCCAAAGGAAAGATTCCCTTCCTGTGACTGAGGGCTTGATACTTGGCCAGCTAAGGGAAGAGCACTGTTGGTGTTCTTGCCTCCCTCCCCTGGCTCATTCAGATGCTGTCATTCTGAATAGAAGGTATTTCATACATGTGCTGTATATTCCAGGACCTGGAGAGCACAGGAAGAGCCCACTCAAGGACTACTGTGCCACAGCCACATTTCAAATAGTTGAGCATCACAAAGAAGCATGCACCTGCTACCCCTGCATCACTACTTCCTCTATCTACTGATACAATGTGCAGGAAAAAGAACCAATGCCAGAAGCTTTGCCTCTCTTTCTGAAGGGAGAATGCAGACTTCTTGTGACAGGGACTCAGGTATAGCCAGTGGAAGTTTCACTTTGCCCAAGCCTACAGGTGTTTCTTACTCATGAGGCAGCCAGGTTTGCCAGGAGAGTGTGAAGTCACTTCATTTTCAACATTATTCCATTGTCATCTGTAATGAAGAACTTTGGCCCTCCATGTATCCAGTTCCATACTTTTGCTCTTTTTCAAGCTAGGTTCTCCTTGTGGGCCCTCAGGGTCAGTGTCTCAGAGCAATTTCCTCGGCTTTTAACTGGGGAGTCTAGTCAAGTACTTGTGAGTCTGGAATAGGTTGGGCACCTTGGAACTTGCCTTTCAGAACTGTTTTCAATGGAAGGTGTGGACATTTGAAAGTGCCCAGCATAGCAGGTTTGCATGAAGGCATGCCCAGAGGAGTTGGGAGGGAGCTAGCCTCACTTCCGAGTGTGGGGTGCTTGGCAGGCTGGAGTTGGTAATGTGATGGTTATCCTGCTGGCCTCCCCCCGCTCCCTGGCCACTTGAGATGAGTTCATTCTGAAAAGCAGAGGGTTAGAGCATGCACAGTACAATCCCAGAGGTGATAGTACAAAATAGCCCACTGAAGGACTACTGTACCAGAGCCCTGTTTCAAACACTTGAGCATTAACAGGAATCCAGTATCTGCTACCTCCAAAACACTGCAGCCTCTATCCACTGATGGGGATGGTAGGAAAAACCTGCTTTCTTGTAATTCTTGTCCCACACCTGGAATCCATCATTTTTTTCAGGAATTCAGCTATTATAGCATTACAGAACCACAGTCTGAGTTCTAGAATTCCTCCTTAATTCTGGGTTCATCATTATTTTTCTAGGAAATTTTTTAAGTTTTTATTTAAATTTCAGTTAGGGGCACTGGGGTGGCTCAGTTGGTTAAATATTTGAGCCTTGATTTCTGCTCAGGTCACAATCTCAGTGTTGTGGGTTCGAGCCCTGTGTCAGGCTCTGCACTCAGTGGGGAGTCTGCTTGCGATTCTTTCCTTCTGCCCCTCCCCCAGCTCATGCTCCCTCACTCTCTCTAAAATAAATAAATAAATCTTTAAAAATAAATTAATTAAATAAATTTCAGTTAAATACAGTGATATTAGTTTCAGGTGTATAATGTAGTAATTCCACACTTCACCCAGTGATCATCACAAGTGCACTCCTTAATTCCCAACACCTATTTAACCCACCCCCCCACCTCCCCTCTGGTAAACATAAGTTTGTTCTCTACAGTTAAGAGTCTAGTTCTTGGTTTGCCCCCCTCTCTCTTTTGTTTCCTCCTTGCTCATGTTTTTTTCTTAAATTCCACATATAAGTGAGATCATAAGGTATTTGTCTTTCTCTGACTGACTTACTTCACTTAGCATAATACTCTCTAGGACATTTTAGTTGACAAACTAGGAAATATGTGTGTTTCTGAGTTTATACTCATATTTCTAATTCAAATCCATAATTATAAAATTTTTACTTAATCTTTTTCATCTTGTATCCATATCTTCTTTTTCCCATGCTGTTAATCCCAGTTCTCAATAATACATGAAGTGAAAGAATTAGAGGATCACATGATCAGTCTCAAACTGTGTTTTTATAGCCACAACATCCCATAGGAATTAGAAAGGCAATACCAACACGACTCCAATAATATGAATGTGTATATATGTATGTATCATTATGTTTGTATATACTGATTTTATAATCAGACACTTTATTATATTTTCATGTAATGTACAGTTTGTTATTAATTCTTTTGGGGTCTCCAGGTATATGATCATGTTAATTGCAAAGAAATTGTTACTTCTTCTTTTTCTATTATTGTACCCATATATATTTCTATTATTGTTTTCCCATATATATTTCTATTATTGTTTTCCCATATATATTTGCTTTGATTAATATCTTAGCACAGTGTCCAATAGTAGTGGTGTTAGTGGACATCCCATACTAGTGAGAAAGCCTCTACTTTTCCTCACTGGGTAAAATTCAACTTTGGGCCTGCCATGAATGCATATGGGGTGTGTGTGTGTGTGTGTGTGTGTGTGTGTGTGAGTGCGTATTCATGCTAAGGAAATATCCACTGATTTATATTTTATTGGGTCTTTTTAAGGATTTTTTCTTCTTTTTTGTTTGTTTTTTTCAAGTTTTTATTTAAATTCCAGTTAGTTAACATATAGTACAATATTAGTGTCAGGAATGGAATTTAATGGCTCATCACTTACACATAACACTGAGTGCACATCACAACAAGTGCCCTTCCTTAATACCCATCACTCATTTAATCCATCTCCCTGCCCAACTCTACTTCCAGCCACTCTGTTTGTTTTCTATAGTTAAGAGTCTGTTTTACGGTTTGCCTCACTCTTTTCCCCACCTAGGTTCATCTGTTCATTTCTTAAATTCCACATATGAGCGAAATCATATATTTGTGTTTTTTGAATGACTTACTTCACTTACCATAATATTCTCCAGATGCATCCATGTCATTGCAAATGGCAAGATTTCATTCTTTTTGATGGCTGAGTAATATTCTATTATATATGTATACCACTTCTTCTTTATCCATTCATCAGTCAATGGAAATTTGGACTGTTTCCCTAATTTGGCTATTGTAGATAATGCTACTGTAAATATTGGGGTGCATGTAGTCCCTTCCCTATCCCCTATTTCCCCACTCCACCCCCCACCTTCCTAACCACATTCCCTCATATCATCAGAGCCCATTTGAGTTTCCACTCCCATTGCATTAATATGGCTGAATAGCTACTCCATACTCTACTCCTCCCATCCCAGGTAGGTGGGGTCTAGTGGGGAGCTGAGCCTCAAGTCATACTTAGTTTCAGTTAAACAGTGAGTGGTAGGAGGTAGGGACTGTTGATACTGCTCCATCCTCTGTAAGAGGGGACCATTAGGGAACTGAGCTAACATTCCCACTCAGAGGTTAGGACACTGTGCAATTAGTGCCCCACTTTAACTGGGAAAGAATCCCCAGGACCCAGGGACCACCTGCATTTCCATGCATACTAGAAGACAATGAGGTGGCACAAATTGGAAAGTACACATTACAGCATGCACATAATATAGTATTCAAAGCTTCTTGGATACATCCATCCATCATACAAAGAACAAGGAAAGTCATAAATGAACACACCCTAACACTGGGATGAATCAGATGTTAGAATTATTTGACAAGGATTTTAAACTAGCCATTATAAAAAATATTTCAATTATAAACTATCTCCAAACAAATGAAAAACTAAAAAATCTAAGCAAAAAAGTAGAACTTATTGTTTAAAGTGCCAAGTGGAAATTATAGAACAGAAAATTATAGTCATTGAAATAAAAGACTTTCTGAATGGGCTTAAGAGTAGAGTGAAGATAACAAAGAATAGAATCAGAAAACTGCATATCAGTAGAACTTACTCAATATAAACAGGGACGGAATAGATTGGGGGGAAATGACCAGAGTCTCAGGGATCTGTGGAACAATAATAAAAGTGATAACACTCAAGTCATAGGACTCTAAAAAGAAGAGGAACAAAAGAGTAGACTAATAAAGTATTCAAAGAAATAATGGCCAGAAACTTCCCAAAGGTTTAGAACATATATATACAGATTCAAGGAGCTAAACAAACCTCAAATAGGACAAACATAAACATGTTCATGCCAAACATCATAATTAAAATTCAGAAAACTAAAGAAAAATTAAAAAATGTTGAAGGCAGCCAGAGAAAAATGACATATTACTTACAAGAGAACACCAATTTGAATGCCAGCTGAGCAGTCATCTGAAACATAGAAGGCAAAAGGATGTGAAAATATTTTTTCAAGTATTGAGAAAAAAGACCTTTCAAGTGTTTAATATCTGACATAAATCCCTTTAAGAAATGAAAGAAAATAAAAATATTATCAAACAAAGGGAAACCAAGAAAATTTGTTTCCAGTAACTTATCCTTTTTTAAATTTTATTTTATTATGTTATGTTAGTCACCATACAATACATCATTAGTTTTTGATGTAGTGATCCATGAGTCATTGTTTTTGTATAACACCTAGTGCTCCATGCAGTACATGCCCTCCTTAATACCCACACAGTAACCTATCCTTAAAGTGTAGCCAAAAGAAATTCTCTAAGTAGAAAGGAAAAGATAACAATCACCACAATGAAAACTTGGAGCTTCAGAAATGAAAGAAATACATTGGAATGGATAAAAATTGAGGTAACTATAATAAAATATCCTTAAAATTGTGAGTTTATTAAATCATATTTGAAAGTTAATGCAAAATCATAGCATCTTATATGGCTTTAAATGCATGTAGTGGAAACAGTTAAGAAATATACAAAAATGGAGAGAGTAAAGGGACCAGAATGAAAATAAAGCATCTGAACTTCATTCAGATGGTAAAACATGGGGACCTGTAACTGTGATAAGTATGCAAATGTTTTGTAATACCTAAAGCAACAACTAAGAAAACGACACAAAGCAGTATTCTCAACATTACTATAAATAAATCAAGATGAAATACTAAAAAAAAAAAATCTGAGTCACCCACAAGAAGGCAAAGAGAAACAGAGTTGAGAAAACTAGAAGAAACTGATAGACAACAAATGATAAAAAGTCAGATGTGAACTCTACCATGTAATTTAAATGTAAACAGTCTAAATATGGCAGTTGAAAGATAGATTGACAATACCTGAAACTAATACAGCACTGTATGTTAACTATACCAAAATTTAAAATAAAATTAAATTAAAATTTGAAAGCAGATAAATTGGCAGAGTAGATAAAAACATATGATCAAAAAATGCTTTGAAATTTATTTCAAATTCAATAAAATAGAAAGGTTGAAAGTAAAAGGAAGGAAAAATATATACTTGTAAGCATCAGTCAAAAAAGTGGGAAGGAAGGGAAATCAATGGGAAGAAATCAGAGAGGGAGACAAACCATGAGAGACTCTGGAAAGCAAACTGAGAGTTATAGAAAGAAGGGAGTGGGGGGATGGGGTACCCAGGTGAAGGGTATTAAGGAGGGCACATGCTGTGATGAGCACTGGATTTTTTTTTTAAAGATTTTATTTATTTATTTGACAGAGAGAGACACAGCGAGAGAGGGAACACAGGCAGGGGGAGTGGGAGAGGGAGAAGCAGGCTTCCCACCGAGCAGGGAGCCCAATGCGGGGCTCAATCCCAGGACCCTGGGATCATGACCTGAGCTGAAGGCAGATGCTTAACGACTGAGCCACCCAGGCGCCCCGAGCACTGGATGTTATATGCCACTAATGAATCTTTGAACACTACATCAAAAACTAATGATGTACAACATGTTGGCTAACTGAACATAATAATAAAAAAAGATAAAATAAAATAAAATATCAAAGTAGGCTTTGGGGCATAGAAAACCACTGGATACAAAGGGAGACATTAAATAATGATAAAAGGATCACTCTATAAGGAAGGAATTGTGATCTTTAATGTTTATGCTCTAAAACAGAGCCTCAAAATATATAAAGAGAGCAAAAAAGAGAAATAGACAATTACACAGTTTTAGATGAGAACTCTAATATTCCCTTCTCAGGAGCTGATAGAACCACTAAATAGGAAATCAGCAAAGATGTAGAAGGTATGAACAATGCAAACAATATGATCTAGAAGACATACACAGAACACTCCCATCAACAACAGCAAAACACACAGAGCACTCATGGAACATTCTCCAATATGTGCCACACCCTAGGTGGTCAAATAAACCTCAAATAGTTTAAAATAATTGAAACTATACAGAGTGTGTTCTCTGAGCATAATAGAATCAAACTAGAAATCAATAACAAAAACAACAGGAAATCCCCCATTCAGTTGAAAATTAAACAAAATACATCTAAATAATTCATGCCAAAAAGAATATAATAAAATAAATATACATATAAATAAAACTATAAAATAAATATATGTAATATAAGATAAATATAAATATAAAGTAGAAATATGGTATCAAAAAATATGGTATCAAAAAAACCAATGCTGTGAGGGAAATTGATGGCACTAAAAGCTTACATGAGAAAATTTTTAAATGTCTTAAATCAATAATAATTAACTACTTCAAGAAACTAGAAAAGGAAGAGCAAAACAAATCCCTAACAAGAATAAGGAAAGCAGTAATAAAGATAAGGGCAGAAATCAATTAGAGGAAAAAATCAATTAAATTTCTAAAACTCTAACAACACTGACAAAGAGAAGACATATCTAAATCAAAAGTGAAACAAAGGAAATCACTATAAATCCTTCAGCCATTAAAAAGGAAACAAGGAATGGGGCGCCTGGGTGGTTCAGTCGTTAAGCATCTGCCTTCGGCTCAGGTCATGGTCCCAGGGTCCTGGGATCAAGCCCCGCATCGGGCTCCCTGTTCCACGGGAAGCCTGCTTCTCCCTCTCCCACTCCCCCTGCTTGTGTTCCCTCTCTGGCTGTCTTTCTCTCTGTCAAATAAATAAAATCTTTAAAAAAAAAAAAAGGAAACAAGGAAATACAAAGTACAACTTTACCCTCATAAAGTTAGAGAACAACTTAGAAGAAAATAATAAATTCCTTGAAAACAAAACTACCAAAACTCAATTGAGATAAAACTGACAATCAGAACAATTCTATAAACATGAAATTACAACTCTCCCCCAAAGAGATCTCCAGTTCCAGATGATTTCATTAGAGAATTCCACCAGACATTTAAAGAAGAATTAACAGCAATTTGACACATTTTCATAGAAATAGAAGAGGTGGGCAAGAGGATGGATTAAATAGGTGATAGGGATTAAGGAGTGCACTTGTGATGAGCACCAGATGTTTTATGGAAGTGTTGAATCACTATATTGCACACCTTAAACTAATATTACACTGTGTATTTTTTTTTAAGATTTTATTTATTTATTTGACAGAGAAAGACACAGCGAGAGAGGGAACACAAACGGGGAGTGGGAGAGGGAGAAGCAGACTCCCTGCTGAGCAGGGAGCCCGATGCGGGACTTGATCCCGGGACTCCAGGATCATGACCTGAGCCGAAAGCAGTCGCTTAACCAACTGAGCCACCCAGGCGCCCTACACTGTGTATTAACTATACTGGAATTTAAATAAAAACTCAAAAACAAAAAATAAAAAGAGAGAAAGGAAGCAAGAAAAATAAAAGAAGAAAGAAAGAAAGAAAAGAAAGAAAGAAAGAAAGAAAGAAAGAAAGAAAGAAAGAAAGAAAGAAAGAAAGAAAGAAAAGAAAAGAAATACTCCCAACTCCTTTTATGAGTCTAGTATTACTCTTATCAAAACTAGAAAAGACTGTACAATGAAAACTATATGTATTCCTCAGGAATTTAGAAGAAAATAGCCTCAATAAAAAATTAGGAAATTGATCCAACAATGTATAAATATATATGCATATATATAGATACACACACACACACCATTACCAAGTGGAATTTATTACAAATGTGCAAGACTGGATCAACATTCAATATCAAGAAATGTAATACATCATAAAAAAATAAGGAAAACTATATGATTTTATCAGTGACATGGAAAAAGCATTTGCCTATCTGCAGCTGTCATTTATGATAAAAAATTCTCAAAAAGCAAAAATAGAAGAGAACATCCTCAATTTCATAAGGAACATACACAAAAAACCTTCAGGTAACATACTCAACAAGCAAGGATGTACACTCTCACCACTGTAATTCATCATACTACAAAAAGTTCTAGCCATTTAATAAGGCAAGAAAAATAAATGGAAGACATATAGATCAGAAAGGAAGAAATAAAGCACGACTGATTTTCATATGACATGGAGGAAACTAAAAAATAAAAATAATAATAATAAATAATTAAAAAAAACAAAAAACAGAAAACCCTCCTGATAACTGATTTTATTATATTTTATTTTAAAGATTTATTTATATGACAGAGAAAGACACAGCAAGAGAGGGAACACAAGCAGGGGGAGTGGGAGAGGGAGAAGCAGGCTTCCCGCTGAGCAGGGAGCCTGATGAGGGGCTCTATCCCAGGACCCTGAGATCACAACCTGAGCCGAAGGCAGACACTTAATGACTGAGCCACCCAGGTGCCCCGCTGATAACTGATTTTAGCATGACACAGTTTTCAAAACAAAATAAACACATAAAACATAAAAATCAATTTTTTCTACATTTTTTATTATGTTCAATTAGCCAACATATAATACATCATTAGTTTTTGATGTAGTGTTCAACAATTCATTAGTTGCGTATAACACCCAGTGCTCAAACAACACGTGATCTCCTTAATACCCATCATCTGGTTACCCCATTCCCCCCATCCCCTCCCTTCTGCAACCCTCAGTTTGTTTCCCAGAGTCCAGAGTCTCTCACACTTTGTCACCCTCTCTCTTCCCATTCAGTTTTCCCTCCCTTCGCCTATGGTCCTCCACACTACTCCTTATGTTCCACATATAAGTGAAACCATGTAATAATTGCCTTTTTTTTTTTTTACTTATTTCATTTAGCATAATCCCCTCCAGTTCCATCCATGTTGATGCAAATGGTGGGTATTCCTCCTTTCTGATAGCCGAGTAATATTCCATTGTATATGGTGAACAACATCTTCTTTATCCATTCATCTGTTGAAAGACATCTTGGCTCCTTCCACAGTTTGGCTATTATGGACATTGCTGCTAGGAATATGGGGGTGCATGTGCCCCTTCTTTTCACTACATCTGTATCTTTGGGGTAAATACCCAGGAGTGCAATTGCTAGGTAATAGGGTAGCTCTATTTTTAACATCTTGAGGAACCTCCATACTGTTTTCCAAAGTGGCTGTATCAGCTTGCATTCCCACCAACAGTATAAGAGGATTTCCCTTTCTCCACATCCTTGCCAACATTTATTGTTTCCTGTCTTGTTAATTTTTGCCATTGTAACTGGTGTAAGGTAGTATCTCATTGTGGTTTTGATTTGTATTTCCCTGATGGATAGTGATGTGGAGCATTTTTTCATGTCTGTTGGTCATTTGTATGTCTTCTTTGGAGAAGTGCCTATTCATGTCTTCTGCCCATTTATTGATTGGATTATTTGTTTTTTAGGTGTTGAGTTTGAGAAGTTCTTTATAGATCTTGGATACCAGCCCTTTATTATGTCACTTGTAAATGTCTTCTCCCATTTCGTGGGTTGTCTCTTTGTTTTGTTGACTCTTTCCTTTGCTGTGCAGAAGCTTTTCATCTTGATGAAGTCCCAAAAGTTCATTTTTGCTTTTGTTTCCCTTGCCTTTAGAGACATGTCTTGAAAGAAGTTGCTATGGCCAATGTCGAAGAGGTTACTGCCTATGTTCTTCTCCAGGTTTTTGATGGATTCCTGTGTCACATTGAGGTCTTTCATCCATTTTGAGTTTATCTCTTTTTTTTTTTTTAGTTTATCTTTGGGTATGGTGTAAGAGAATGGTCCAGTTTCATTCTTCTGCATGTGGCTGTCCAACTTTCCCTGCATTGTTTATTGAAGAGACTGTCTTTTTTCCATTGGATATTCTTTCCTGCTTTGTCAAAGATTAATTGACCATAGAGTTGAGGGTCCATTTCTGGGGTCTCTATTTTGTTCAATTGATCTATGTATCTGTTTTTGTGCCGATACCATGCTGTCTTCATGATCATAGCTTTGTAATATAGCTTGAAGTCAGGCGTTGTGATGCCCCCAGCTTTGATTTTCTTTTTCAACATTCCCCTGGTGATTTGGGGTCTTTTGTGGTTCCATACAAATTTTAGTATTGTTTGTTCCAGCTCTGTGAAAAATGTCAATGGTATTTTGATACAGATTGCATTGAAAGTGTAGATTGCCCGGGCAGCATAGACATTTTAACATTGTTTATTCTTCCGATCCATGAGCATGGAATGTTTTTCCATCTTTTTGTGTCAATTCTTTCATGAGTGCTCTGTAGTTCCTAGAGTATAGATCCTTTACCTCTTTGGTTAGGTTTTTTCCTAGGTATCTTATGGTTTTTGGTGCTATTGTAAATGGAATCGATTCCTTAATTTCTCTTTCATCAGTCACATTGTTAGTGTATAGAAATGCAGCTGATTTCTGTGCATTGATTTTTATCCTGTCACATTGCTGAATTGCTGTATGAGTTCTAGTAATTGGGGGTGGAGTCTTTGCATTTTCCACATAAAGTATCATGTCATCTGTGAAGAGAGAGTTGACTTCTTCTTTGCCAATTTGAATGACTTTTATTTCTTTTTGTTGTCTGATTGCTGAGGTTGGACTTCTAGTCCTATGTTGAACAATAATAGTGAGACTGGGCATCCCTATCATGTTCCTGACCTTAAGGGAAAAGCTCTCAATTTTTCCCCATTGGGAATGATATTCACTGTGGGCTTTTCATAGATGGCTTTTATGATATTGAGGTATGTTCCCTCTACCCCTATGCTTTGAAGAGTTTTAATCAGGGAAGGATACTGTATTTTGTAAAATGCTTTTTCTGCATCAATCAAGAGAATCATATGGTTCTTGTCTTTTTTGTTAATGTGATCTATCATGTTGATTGACTTGCAAATATTGAACTACCCTTGCATCCCAGGAATAAATCCCACCTGATCTTGGTGAGTAATCCTTTTAATGTACTGTTGGATCCTGTTGGCTAGGATCTTGTTGAGTATTTTGGCATCCATGTTCATCAGGGATATTGACCTGTAATTCTCCCTTCTGATGGGGTCTTTGTCTGGTTTTGGGATCAGGGTAATGCTGGCCTCATAGAATGAGTTTGGAAGTTTTCTTCTTTTTCTATTTTTTGAAACAGCTTCAGTAGAACAGATATGATTTCTTCTTTGTGTTTGGTAGAATTCCCCTGGGAAGCCATCTGGTCCTGGGCTCTTGTTTTTTGGGAAGTTTTGATTACTGTTTCAATTTCCTTGCTGGTTATTGGTCTGTGCAATTTGTCTATTTCTTCTTGTTTCAGTCTTGGTGGTTTACAAGTGTCCAGGATTGCATCCATTTTTCAGATTGTCTAGTTTGTTGGCATATAGCTGCTGGTAATAAGTTCTTTTTTTTTTTTTAAAGATTTTATTCATTTGAAGAGAGAGACACAGCGAGAGAGGGAACACAAGCAGGGGGAGTGGCAGAGGGAGAAGCAGGCTCCCCGCCAAGCAGGGAGCCCGACGCGGGGCTCGATCCCAGGACCCTGGAATCATGACCTGAGCCGAAGGCAGACGCCCAACGACTGAGCCACCCAGGCGCCCCAGTTATAAGTTCTAATAATTGTATTTCCTTGGTATTAGTCTTGATTTCTCCCCTTTCGTTCATGATTTTATTAATTTTGGTCCTTTCCCTTTTCTTTTGGATATGTCTGGCCAGAGGTTTATAGGTCTTATTCATTCTTTCAAAGAACGAGCTTCTAGTTTCGTTGATCTGTTCTACTGTTCTTCTAGTTTCTATTTCATTGATTTATGCTCTAATATTTATTACTTCTCTTCTCCTGCTTGGTTTAGGCTTTATTTGCTCTTCTTTCTCCAGCTCCTTTACGTGAAAGGTTAACTTGTGCATTTGGGATTTTTCTAATTTTTTGAGAGAGGGTTGGATGGCTATGTGTTTCCCCCTTAGGACCGCCTTTGCAGTACCCCATAGGTTTTGAACCAATGTGTTTTCATTTTCATTGGTGTGCATGAATTGTTTAAGTTCTTCTTTGATTTCCTGGCTCACCCATTCATTCTTTAGCAGGATGCTCTTTAACCTCCAAGTGTTTGAGTTCCTTCCAAATTTCTTCTTGTTGTTGAGTTCCAGTTTCAAAGCATTGTGGTCTGAAAATGTGCAGGGTATAATTTCAATCTTTTGGTATCAGTTGAGACCTGATTTGTGACCCAGTATATGGTCTATTCTGGAGAAAGTTCCATGTGTGCTTGAGAAGAATGAGTATTCTGTTGTTTTAGGATGGAATGTTCTGTATATATCTATGAAGTCCATCAAAGCTCTTGTTGCTTTGTTGATCTTCTGCTTAGATTTTCTGTCCATTGCTGTGAGTGGCATGTTGAGATCTCCTACTATTAATGTATTATTATCAATATGTTTCTTTATTTTGGTTATCAATTAGTTTATGTAATTGGCTGCTCCCATGCTGGGGGCATAGATATTTATAATTGTTATATCTTCTTATTGGATAGACCCTTTAAGTATAATATAGTGTTTCTCTATGTCTCTTTTTATGGTCTTTGGCTTAAAATCTAATTTGTCTGATATGAAGATTGCTGCCTTAGCTTCCTTTTGAGGTCCATTAGCATGGTAGATGGTTCACCATTCCCTCACTTTCATTCTGGAGGTGTATCTAGGTTCAAAATGAGTCTCTTGTAGACAGCATATGGATGGGTCCTGCATTTTTATCCATTCTGAAACCCTGTCTCTTTTCATGGGAGCATTCAGCCCATTTACATTCAGAGTAACTATTGAAAGATATGAATTTAGTGCCATTGTATTGCCTTTAAAGTCCCTATATCTGTAGATTGTTTCTGTTAATTTCTGGTCTGTGTTACTCTTGGGGTCTCTCTTGCTTACAGAATCCCCCTTAATATTTCTTGCAGGGCTGGTTTGGTGGTTATGTTCTTTGTTTCTGCCTGTCCTGAACGTTCTTTATCTCCCTATTCATTCTAAATGACAGCCTTGCTGGATAAAGTATTCTTGGCTGCATGTTCTTCTCATTTAGTATCTGGAATATGTCTTGCCAGCCCTTTCTGGCTTGCCAGGTCTCTGTGGATAAGTCTGATGGTATTCTGATATTCCTCCCTCCTAATCTAAGGAACCTCCTTTCCCTAGCTATTCTCAGGATAGATTCTTTGGATGTAAAATTTGAAAGCTCCACTATTATATGTCAGGGTGTTGTTCTATCTTTACTGATTTTGGGAGGGGTCCTCTCTGCCTCTTGGACATGAATGCTGTTCCCTTCCCCAGATTAGGGATATGCTCAAATATATCTTCTAGTCCTCTCTCTCTCTTTCCACCCCCTCAGGAATCCCAATAATTCTGACATTGGAATATTTTATGGCATCATTAATCTCTCTAAGTTTATTTTCATGGGCTACTAGCTGCCTACCTCTGTTTTCCTCAACTTCCTTCCTTTCCATCAGGTTATCTTCTAAATAACTAATTCTCTCTTCTGCCTCATTTAACCTGGCTGTTAGAGTATCCAGTTTAGACTGCATCTCATTCATAGCATTTGTAAGTTTGGCCTGACCTCATTTCTGCCCTTAGAGTTCTATATTGTCACTAATGCTTTTTTCAAGCCTAGCTTTTGATTTTATGATTGCTATCCTGAATTCTACCTCTGACATCTTGGTTATATCCATATCCATTTGTTCTATGGCAGAGGACATTGTCTCTGTTTCTTTTCTTTATTGAGAGTTCCTCCTCCTAGTCATTCTGTTGAGGGATGGTTGAGTGAATGAACAGAATCCAAATTATCAACCCCGACCCAAGCAAAATGCACCCTAGATAACATCCAACATGGTCAGAAGCTACCACAGATATGCAACCAAAGCCCAGATGATCTAAAACAATAAAAAATGGGGGGATGGGGGAGAGATTATAATCTCCCAGGTGGACAAAACAAGGTGATCTGCCTGTTCCTGATTGATTTTTGGTCTGTGTGTTAGAAGACACTATATCCCAAAATTGCAAAGAGATCAGAACTTATATATTCATCAAGATAAAATTGAATAGAGTGAAAAACGGACTAGTATGTGGCATAAATCTATAAAATGTAATTGTGAAAAAAAATGAAAGTTAAAAAGCGACTTAAAAACATAAGTTGGGAAATAATCTATTTGAAAGGGAACAGGGTAAAAAAAAAAAAAAGAAGAATAAAAGAAACAAACAAACAACAGCAAAAAAAAACCCCATAAAATTTTAGCCTGAAGTATAAACGAGTCATGAGGGAACACCTGAAGCTCCCTATATTGCTTTCCCATGGTGCTGGAGTTTTATAGTCCTATGGGAAATAAGCTTATCCTTCACCTGTTCTTCCAGTCTGTCTTCTGGGGGAGGAGCCTGCTGCTGGGTTTCTCAGGCATCTTTGCCTTGTCAGGGGGATGAGCTTACTGTGAGCTGGTCGGCTGTGTGCCTTTTGTTCTCTGGTGTCTTTCTACTTCTCTTTAGAGGATTAGAGAAAATATGGCTGTGCTGGAATCTTTGGCCCAGAACCTCAAAGTCGAGGTCCCCTTTCTTCAATAAACCCTCCAGGTCAAACCATTTCCACTTCTTTGTGTACCAAACTCTCCAGATTCGCACTATTCTGCCCTCTGCAGCTCTCCTGGGTGGAATTCCAGGGACCCACTAGCGTCTCTGTGCTTTGTGACTCTGCAATTGTCAGCGGCCATGGGCTCACATATGCAACATCTTCCACAGCACCCAGGTCCCAGTGTCCTTTCAAGGGTCACACTGTCCTGAGAGCTGTTGTGCAGTTGTGGGCATGGCCTCCTTGTGTGCCAAACTGCCAAATCCCTTGGTTCTCACCTACTGCACTTCTCCCAGGGGAGATACAGGGACTTGCAAGCATCTCTGTGCTTTGTGACTTTGCAATCGCTAGTAGCCATGAGCTCATGTGTGCACCCTCTTCTGCAGCTCTTAGGTCACACTGGGTGCAGCCCAGTGTCCTTTCATGGGCCACACCACTCTGAGAGCTGTTGCCCGTCATGGGTGCAATGGATTCATATCTCCCCTGGGATGTTAAACAGCCCACACCTTCTAGTCCTTTCAGGTTGGTCAGAGAGAGAATGGTCTCTCTACCAGCCGGGCTTGCAGTTTAAGGTGACTGGAGCTGAGAGTCCCTTCTGAGCTCACTGACCATAACCAGTCTCACTGCTCCACTGCTTGAGCACTCTATAAGTTCAGGCTCCCCCTTTCTTTCTTGGTCTCCTGGAATCCTGAGACCACAATGATCCACCTAGAATTCTGCCCTATTCATCCCCTGTGCCATTTTCAGAAAGGAGTGTCTCTCACTGGAGCAGATTTCCACGGGTCCTGATATTTTGCTCCAGTGTTATATTTCTTTCTAGTGGCTGGCTTATGGAGGCTCCCTCCCCATTCCATTTATCTTCCAATATTTCCCCCAAAGACTCAAGGTCCTGCACCTCCTACCTTGAAAAACGTAGTTGTTTTTCTTGTAGGGATCCAGATAAATCTTCAGGTTGAATTTGTGTGTGTTCAGAATGGTTTGATAGATATTCAGCTAAATTCAAGAGACCAAATGAAACGAGGTCCCCTACTCTGCTGCCATCTTGCCACCCACCCCCCTGCCCCCCAGACATCTTCTTTATATAACCATTATTTTCAGGAGCAGAAATACAACAGACTAACCTAACAAACAAACAAACAAACAAACAAAAAAACAAAACAAAACAAAAAAACAGTGACACAAACAAAATGACAAAACAGATGAATTCACCACAAAAGAAAAAAAAACAGGAAGAAGTCATGGCCAGAGATTTAATCAATACAGATATGAGTAAGATGTCTGAACCAGAATTTAAAACAATACCATAAAGACACTAGCTGGGCTGAGAAAAGTATAGAAGACACTAGAGACTCCCTTGGTGCAGAGAAAAAAAAAAAAACTAGTCAGGCCAAAATAAAAAATGCTAGGACCTAGATGCAAAACCAAATGGATGTAATGTCAGTGAGGATGGATGAAGCAGAGAAACAAATCAGTGATATAGAAGATAAAATTATGGAAAACAAAGAAGCTGAAAAAAAGAGGGAAAGAAAGGAATTGGATAACAAATGTAGATTTAGAGAACTTGGCAACTCCTTAAAGCATAGTAACATTTGAGTCATAGGGGTCCCAGAAGAAGAGAAAGAAAAATGAGCAGAAGATTTATTGGAGCAAGTTACAACTGAAAACTTCCCTAATCTGGGGAAGGAAACTAACATCAAAATCCAAGAAACACAGAGAACTCCCATTAAATTCAACAAAAGGGGTGCCTGGATGGTGCACTCAGTTAAGCATCTGAATCTTGGTGTCAGCTCAAGTCATGATCTTGGTGTCATGAGATCAAGCTTCACAGTGGACTCCATGTTCAGCACAGAATCTCCTTGAGGTTCTCTCTCCCTATGTCCCTCCCACTCATGCTCTCTCTGAAATAACTAAATAAATATATTTTTAAAAAATTCAACAAAAGCTGGCTATCACCAAGAAATACCATAGTCAAGTTCAGAAAATACATAGACAAGGAAGGAATCCTGAGAGCAGCAAGGGAAAAAAAGTCCTTAAACTAGAAGGAAAGACAGATCAGGATCACAGCACATCTGTCCACAGAAACATGGCAGGCCAGAGACGGTGGCAGGATATATTGAACATACTGAGTGAGAAAAATATACAGCACAGAATACTTTATCCAGCAAGGCTGTCATTCAGAATAGGAGAGATAAAGAGTTTCCCAAACAAAAACTAAGGGAGTTTGTGACCACTTAACCAGCCCTGCAAGAAATATTAAAGGGAATTCTTTGGGGGGGGTGAGGAAGGCAAAAGCAACAAAGACTAGAAAGAAACAGAATACAATGGCACTAAATTCATATCTATGAATAATTGCTCTGAATGTAAATGGACTAAATGCTCCAATTAAAAGACATAGGATATCAGTATGAATTAGAAAAAAAAAAGAAGACCCATCTATATGCTGCCTACAAAAAAAAAAACTCATTTTAGACATAAAGACATTGGCAGGTTGAAAGAAAGGGGATGGAGAACAATCTATCATGCTAATAGACATAAAAAGAAAGCCAGAGTTACTTATATCACGCAAATGAGATTTTAAAACAAAGACTATAACAAGAGATGAAGAAGGGAACTATATCATAATTAAGCAGTCTATCCATCAAGAAGATCTAATAATTGTAAATATTGCCCCAAATTTGGGAGCACCCAAAAATATAAATCATTTAAAATCAAACATAAGGAAACTCATTGGTAATAATACAATAATAGTAGGGAACTTTAACATCCCACTCATAGAAATGGACAGATCATCTAAGCAGAAAACCAACAAGGAAACAATGACTTTGAATGACATACATGACCAGACAGACTTAACAAATATATTCAGAACATTTCATCCTAAAGCAATAAGATAACCACCTAGCCAGACTTATCAAAAGAAAAGAAAAGGGAACGAAATAATTACAATCATGAATGAAAGAGGAGAGATCACAACCAACACCACAGAAATGCACAAATTAAAAGAGAATATTAAGAAAAATTATCTGCCAAAAAAACTGGGCAATCTGGAAGAAATGGACAAATTCCTAGAAACTTATGAACTACCAAAACTAAAACAGGAAGAAATAGAAAATTTGAACAGACCCATAACCAGCAAAGAAATTGAATCAGTAATCAAACATCTCCCAACAAACAAAAGTCCTGGGCCAAATGGCTTCTCAGGAGAATTCTACCAGACTTTGAGAGTCACTACCTATTCTTCTCAAAATGTTCTAAAAAATAGAAATGGAAGGAAAATGTCCAAACTCTTCTACGAAGCCAGATTACCTTGATTCAAAAACCAGACAAAGACCCACTCCAAAGAAGAATTACAGGACACAATCCCTGATGAACATGGATGCTGTAATTCTAAACAAGATGCTAGCAAATTGAATCCAACAGTACATTAAAAGAATTATTCACCACGATGAAGTGGGATTTATTCCTGGGCTGCAGGGCTGGTTCAATATTGCCAAATCAATCCATGTGATAGACCACATTAATAAAAGAAGGGATAAGAAACATATGATCCTCTCAATAGATGCAGAAATGGCATTTGACAAAATACAGCATCCATTCTTGATAAAAACCCTCAACAAAGTATGTACAAATGTAACATACCTCAACATCATAAAAGCCATGTATGAAAGACCCACAACTACTATCATCCTCAGTGGGGAAAAACTGAGAGCTTTTCCTCTATGGTAGGAACAAGACAGGGATGTTCATTCTCACCATTACTATTTAACATAGTACTGTAGGTCTTAGCCTCAGTAATCAGATAACAAAAAGAAATAAAAGGCATCCAGATCAGCAAGGAAGAAGTCAAATATTCACTATTTGCGGACAACATGATAGTCTATGTACAAAACCTGAAAGATTCCACAAAAAAATTTATAGAATACCTGAATTCAGCAAAATCACAGGATATAAAATCAATGTACAGAAATCTGTTGCATTTCTATACACCAATAATGAAGCAGCAGAAGAAAGAAATCAAGGAATCTATCCCATTTACAATTGCACCAAAAACAGTAAGATATCTAGGAATAAACCTAACCAAAGAGGTAAAAGTTCTATATGTTGAAAACTATAGAACGCTTGTGAAAGAAATTGAAGATAACATGAAGAAATGGAAAGACATTCCATGCTCTTGGATTGGAAGAACAAAAAATGTTAAAATGTCTATACTACCCAAAGCAATCTACACATTTAATGGAATCCCTATTAAAATACATTTTTCACAGAGCTAGAACAAACAATCCTAAAATTTGTATGGAATGACAAAAGACCCTGAATAGCCAAAGCAATCCTGAAAAAAAAAAAAATAGAAAAGAAAAACAAAATTGGAGGTATCACAATTCTGGACTTCAAGCTATATTACAAATTTGTAGTGATCAAGACAGTATGGTATTGGCACAAAAACAGACCCAAAGATCAATGGAACAGAATAGGGAACCAGGATATGGACCCATAATTCTATGGTCAACTAATCTTTGACAAAGCAGGAAAGAATATCCAATGGAAAAAGACAGTCTCTTCAACAAACAGTGTTGGGAAAACTGGACAGCAAAATTCAGAAGAATGAGACTGGACCACTTCATTACACCATACACAAAAACAAATTCAAAATGGATGAAAGACCTAAATGTGAGACAGAAAACCATCAAAATCCTAGAGGAGAACACAGGCAGCCACCTCTTTGACCTTGGCCATAGCAACTTATTGCTAGACACATCAAAGGAAACAAAATAAAAAATGAGCGATTGGGACTTCAACAAGATAAAAAGCTTCTGCACAGAGAAGGAAACAATCAACTAAACTAAAAGGCAGCCTGTGGAATAAGAGAAGATATTTGCAAATGACATATCTGATAAAGGCTTAGTATCCAAAATCTATTAAGAACTTATCAAACCAACACCCAAAAAACAAATAATCCAGTTAAGAACTGGGCAGAAGACATCAATAAATGTTTTTCCAAAGAAGACATTCAGATGGCTAACAGACACATGCAAAGTGCTCAACATCACTCCTCATCAGGAAATACAAATCAAAACTACAATGAGATACCACCTGTCAGAATGACTAAAATCAACAACACAGGGAACAACAGATGTTGGTGAGGATGCACAGAAAGGGGAACACTTTTGCACTGTTGGTAGGAATGCAGACTGGTGCAGCCACCCTGGAAACAGTATGGAGGTTCCTCAAAAAGTTAAAAATAGAAATACCCTACAATCCAGAAATTGCACTACTAGATACTTACACAAAGGATACAAAAATACAGATTTGAAGGGGTACATGAACCCTGATGTTTATAGGAACATTTTCAATAATAGCCAAACTATGGGGGTGCCTGGGTGGCTCAGTCATTTAAACATTTGCTTTCAGCTCAGGTCATGATCTCCAGGTCCTGGGATTGAGCCCTGCGTTGGGCTCCCTGCTGAGCCGGGAGTCTGCTTCTCTCTGCCCCCCCTCCTTGCTTGTTCTCTCTCTCTCTCTCTCTCACACACACACAAATAAATAAATAAATAAATAAATAAATAAATAAAATAAAATCTTTAAAAATAATAATAATAATAGCCAAACTATGGAAAAAAACCTAAATGCCCATCAACTGATGAATGTGATATAAAATAAAGATGTGGTATCTATATACAATGGAATATTACTCAGTTATCAAAAAGATTGAAATCTTGCCATTTACAATGATGTAGATGGAGCTCTAGATTATGCTAGGCAGAATAAGTCAGCCAGAGAAAGACAAATGCCATATGATTTCATATGTGGAATTTAGGAAACAAAACAAATGAACATATCAGAATGGAAAAAAAGGGGGGGGCGGGGGGGAAACAAACCAGAAGAAACTTTTAATGATAGAGAAGAAACTGAAGGTTGATGGAGGGATGGGCTAAATGGGTGATTGGTGTTAAGAAGGGCACTTGTTATGATGAGCAGTGGGCGTTACATGTAAGTGATGAATCCTTAAATTCTACTCCTGAAACCAGTATTATACTCCATGTTAAATAACTAGAATTTAAATACAAATTTGGAAGGAAAAATATACTACTATAAAGAGAATCTGTGAATTTTGAATTTTTTCTTTTAGGATTGTCTTTGCAAGTATATAGAAATACAAATTATTTTTGTGTATTGATTTATATCTTGCAACTTTGCTGAATTTGCTTATTAACTGTAACAACTCACCAAAATCTGCTCAGATTCACTAACCCTTGTACTTGGATATTTGGAAGACTGACTCCTCCCAAGAATGTACTCATGCCCTCAGACCTGGCTAAACAGGATAGCCTGGGCCATCCTCTGCCTCAGTGAGGTTCTTGCAGAATGCATTATTACCTCCAGGTCCTTGGCTCTGACATAAGCCATGGAATCATGTGTGACATTGACCTGAATGTCCCACCAATATAAACTACTTCTGCTCTTCTCTTTATTGCATTCAATTTTACCAGTGGTCTTTAGAGTGGGGTACAAATACCTAGGTAGTTTTCCAGATGATTCATTTAGATTTGGGAAGAAACTATTAATGGTTCTGTTTCTATTTATTTTTACCTGGAAAGAACGTGATTAAATTTTGCTAGTTTTAAATCTATGGCTTAGTCTATATTAGATCATTGTCAGGGCTCCTGGGTGGCTCAGTTGGTTAAGCGACTGCCTTCGGCTCAGGTCATGATCCTGGAGTCCCGGGATCGAGTCCCACATTGGGCTCCCTGCTCAGCAGGGAGTCTGCTTCTCCCTCTGACCCTCCTCCCTCTCATGCTCTCTGTCTCTCATTCTCTCTCTCGCAAATAAATAAAATCTTAAAAAGAAAAAAAAGATCATTGTCAGTTACAGTGTGAGGAGTGTGAGGGGAGGGGAGGCTCTGCAATGTGAAAGGATCAGCCATATGATGACACTCATGAAGGCCCACTGCATCACCAAGTACTGTAGTGTGTGTTCAATCGTGTGTATACAAATGATACAATCTCTTTTTAAACAAACTAGCCCTCCCCAAAATGGAAACATATCTTATAACAGTTACTGCAAAATGTCAGTTAAAAAATAATATGCAAAATCAAGGCAAGCAATTTTTTTTCACATCTATTTTTCTCCTTCAAATATGAGCTCTTTGTCAACAAAAAATACCCAATAAAAAAACGAAAACAGTGGCAAAGTAATCAGATCTGGCATGAAGCAGGGAGAATAAATCAGAAATTGTTATAATATGAAATATAAAATTATGTACATTTTTGTTGGTGATCAACCTCTCTGTACACTGTGGCTAGGATGTTAGCTAGTAATATTGGTACATGTATACATATTTACAAAAAAATAAGTACGTATGTATTTGGAAATATTGAGTTTTTTTCAATACTTCACTCAATAGAGTGGATGATCAAAGAAATTTGAAAATTACTAATTTTGAAAATAATCTGTTGGCCTCTTCCAAGAGTTCTGCTGTAATTCCTGATAAAAAGCAAACTTTGGTTTAGTAGCACATTACTTTTCATCACTCCTTGCCACTTCTCCCCCATCCCTTCTCCATTGTTGAGTAGAGTAAGTCAGGCTAATTGCTTATTGGTCATCGTTCAGATGTGAAGTCCCCACATGCCTAAATAGAGAAAAGTTCATCACAAATGTTCTGTGATTTATAATCAGAACATATCACACACCATTTACCCAACCAGGGGGCTAAAGAAAATCCCACAGTGCTATCACTTGTTCCCCTCTCTCTTCACTGGGATTCTTTTTTCAGTTTTTAATAAAATTTGACGTTCAAAATTTACAGAAAAGATGTGAAGATAGACTGAGTTCCCACATACTTCACATCCAGTTTCCCTATTATTAATATCTTAAGTTAGTATGGTACATTTTTTATAACTACTGAACCAATATCAACCTGTTATTAGTAACTAAAGTCCATAATTTATTCAAATTTCCTTAGTTTTCATCAAATGCTATTTTTCTGCTCAAGGGCCCCATCCAGGATACCACATTATATTCAGTTATCATGTCCCCTTGGGCTCTTCTTAGCTGCAGCAGTTTCTTAGATTTTCCTTGTTTTGGATGATCTTGACAATTTTGAGGAGTACTGGTCAGGTATTTAGTAGACTGTCCTTTCATTGAGATTTTCCCCATGATTAGACTGAGGTTATAGGTTTTTAGGAGAAAGGCCACAGAGATAAAGTGCCTTTCTTATCACATACAAAGGTACATACTACCAACATGAAATACTATTTCTGCTGATTTTGGTCACCTGGATAATGTAGTTTCATCAGATTTCTCCACTACACAGTTATTCTTTTTTCCCCTTTCTATAATGTACTCTTTGGAAGGAAGTTATGTGATGCACACAGCCCATATTTTCAGGGTCAAGAGTTATGCTTCCCTTCTTTGATGTTGGAGTATCTACATAAATCATCTGGAATTCTTCTGCATGGAGATCTATTGTCTCCCATTTATTTATTATGTCATTTATTTATATCAGTATGGACACACGGAAATTTATTTTATAGTTTGAGTATCCAATATTCCCTTATTTATTTTCATGCTCAATTTGTTCTAGTTTTACTCAGTAGGAGCTCTTATCAGTTGTCATCGGCATGCCTTTGACATATTACCAATGCTGGAGTAATTTGACAATTGTTTTTATTACACTTCTGCCATGATGAAGTAATTGTCTCAACATTAGGTAGCAAGAACATATGTTTCTTTCAAAACTGTGAGTTTTATTTTTTTTCTGCAAGCAGTGATAGCTTGCAGACTTCACAGCTATGAATCATCCAATAACAGGTGTATGCAAAGAGCAATGTTGTTTTTTAATGGTATTAAAAATCATTCAGAAATGAATCTTTCCTCTCATTCAGGCTGGAAGTCCAAACCAATATGAGAATGTCCTATGCATAGGGATGCCTAAGGAACAGAGAGCCATCCTTGCAATATTAAGGTTTCTCTGATGGCACCTCCATTGAGGCAAATTTCCAAGCCACTGGATTTCTGGAAACTCAGTAATTTTGCTGCCTCAGCAAAGGGAGAAAGGGGATACTGGTAAATCACACACCCTGCCCCCAGAACCACAAACAATTACTAAACATAAATAGTGGCTTAGATTGGGTTAGGGGCTTTTCCTTGACCTGTGAGAATGGGAATAGGGAATAGGCTGAGCAGGATAATGAGAAGCTCAGTCTTATATTGAAATATTTCTTCTTTCGAGACTACTCTGAAGTAAAGGGGGAAGTTCACAATGACTTCCAGTTTGAAAGCCTCCCTTTCATTCAGGTAATTGTTCAAAACAATATTCACTGACCACCCACTGCATGCCAGGCATGGGGTTATGCCAGAAGCATATGAAAATGTAGAGAATTCAGCCCATCCTCAAGAGTCTGCCACAATGCTCCTTAAATGTGAGGTAACCAACATGTTTTTTGTAAATTGAATGAGTGAATGGGAACATGCACATATGACTGAATAAATAAGAGAAGGAAAAACATGATGTGGGAGATAGACCTGCTTTACTAGTTGATATACCCTATGACAATACATTTGAGTTGATTTTTGTACAGGATGTGACATAAGGATCCAGTTTGACTCTTCTACATGTAGATATCCAGTTTTTTAAATACCATATATTGAAGTGTCTATTCTTTCTCCATTATGTGTTCTTGGCACCCTTGTTGTAGATCAGTTGTTCGTAGATACATAGATTTATTTCTGGGCTCTCTATTCTATTCCATTAGTCTATATGTCTGTCTTTCTGTTGATACTATACTGTTTTGATTATTGTAGCTTTGGGATATATTTTGAAACCAGGAAGTGAATACTTCCAGCTTTGTTCTTGCTAAAGATTGCTTTGGCTATCTGAGGTCTTCTGTTGTTGCTTTATATTTTAAGATTACTTTTTCTATTTCTGTAAGGAATGCCATTAGAATTTTTTTTATTATGTTATTTTAGTCACCCTACAGTACATCATTAGTTTTTGATGTAGTGTTCCATGATTCATTCATTCATTGTTTGGAGCACCCAGTGCTCCATGCAATACGTGCCCTCCTTAATAACCATCACTGGCTAACCCATCCCCACACCCTCCTCCCCTCTAAAACCCTTAGTTTGTTCCCCAGAGTCCATAGTCTCTCATGGTTTATCTCCCCCTCTGATTCCCCCCTCTTCATTTTTCCCTTCCTTCTCCTAATGTCCTCCATGCTATTCCTTATGTTCCACAAATAAGTAAACCCATATAATAATTGACTTTCTCTGCTTGACTTATTTCATTTAGCATAATCTCCTCCAGTTCCAACCATGTTGATGGAAAAGTTGGGTATTCATCCTTTCTGATGGCTGAGTAATATTCCATTGTATATATGGACCACATCTTCTTTATCCATTCATCTGCTGAAGGGCATCTTGGCTCTTTCCACAGTTTGGCTATTGTGGACATTGCTGCTATGAAAATTGGGGTGCATGTGCCCCTTCTTTTCACTACATCTGTATCTTTGGGGTAAATACTGAGTAGTGCAATTGCTGGGTCATAGGGTAGCTCTATTTTTAACGTCTTGAGGAAACTTCACACTGTTTTACAAAGTGGCTGTACCAACTTGCATTCCCACCAACAGTGTAAGAGGGTTCCCCTCTCTCCACAACCTCTCCAACATTTGTTGTTTCTTGCCTTGTCAATTTTTGCCATTCTAACTGGTGTAAGGTGGTATCTCAATGTGGTTTTGATTTGAATTTCCCTGATGGCTAATGTTCATGTGTCTATTAGCCATTTGCATGTCTTCTTCAGAGAAGTGTCTGTTCATGTCTTCTGCCCATTTTTTGACTTGATTATTTGTTTTTTGGGTGTTGAGTTTGAGAAGATCTTTATAGATCTTGGATACCAGCCCTTTACCTGTAGTGTCATTTGCAAATATCTTCTCCCATTCTGTGGGTTGCCTCTTTGTTTTGTTGACTGTTTCCTTTGCTGTGCAGAAGCTTTTTATCTTGATGAAGCCATTAAAATTTTGATAGGGGTTGCATCAAATCTGTAGATCACTGTGGGTAATATGGACATTTTAACAATATTAATTCTTTCAGTCCATTAACATGGATGTCTTTCCATTTACCTGTGTCTCCTTTAATGTTCATTACTTTTTTATACTTTTCATTGTGTAGGTCCTTCATCTCTTTGGTTAAGTTTATTTCTAAGTATTTTATTCTTTTTGTTGCCAATGTGAATGGGATTGCTTGCTTAATTATCTTTTTGAATAGTTCATTGTTTGTGTGTAGAAATGTGACTGCTTTTTGTATGTTGGTTTTGTATCCTGCACCTTTACTGAATTAATTTATTAGTTCTAATTGTGTGTGTATGTGTGTGTGTGTGTGTGTGTGTGTAGCCTATAAGGTATTCTGCATATATGATCATGTCATCTGCAAACAGAGATCATTTTACTTCTTTCTTTCAATATCAGTGATGTTTGTGTATTTTTCTTATCTAATTGCTATAGCTAAAACTTCCAGTACTATGTTTAATAGAAGAGGTGAAAGTGGGACCCTTGCCTTATACTGGCTTTTAGAGGAGTTTTCAGTTTCTCCCCTTTGATTATGATGGAGCTTTTCATAGATAACCTTTATTGTGTTGGGGTAAGTTCATTCTATATCTATTTTGTCAAGTTTTTAAAATCATGAATGGATGTTGAGTTTTGTCAAATATTTTTTCTCTATTATGATGACCATATTTTTTTTCTTTCATTTTACTAATGTGGTGTATTACATTGATTAATTTGCTTATGTTGAACCATCCTTGCATTCCAAGCATTAATACATTTTGGTCATGGGTATGATCCTTTTAATGTGCTATTGCATTCTGTTGGCTAGTGTTTTGTTGAGGATTTTTGCATCTATACTCATCAGAGATATTGGCTTGTAGCTTTCTTTTATTGCAGCTCTTTTGCCTGGTTTTGGTATCAGCATGATGCTGGCCTCAAAAAGATTATTTTATAAATGTTCCTTCTATTTTTCTTGTAGAGTTTAAGAACACTGTTAATAATCACTGCATGTTTGGTAGAATTCATTCATGAAGTCATCTGGTCCCAGACTTTTCTTTGTTGGGAAGTTTTTAATGATTGGTTAAACCTCCTTATTTGTTAGTTGTCTATTCATGATTTCTAATACTTCTTAATTTGATTTTTTAGACTATATGTTTCTAGGAATTTATCCATTTCTTCTGTGTTGTCCAATTTTTTGGCATATAATTGTTCATAATAGTCTCCTATGATTTTTTTTTTTCTGAGACATCCATTGCAATGTCCCTCTTTCATTCCTGATTTTACTTATTTGAGTCTTCTCTTTTTCTCTTAGTCCAGCTAAGGGTTTGTCTGTTTTGTTGATCTTTTCATAAAACACTTTTAGTTTTTTTTTTCTATTCTCTACTCGATGTATTTCCTTTTTTTTTTTTAAGATTTTATTTATTTATCTGACAGGGAGAGAGAGCACAAGCAGGGGGAGCAGCAGGCAGAGGGTGAGGGAGAAGCAGGCTCCCTACCAAGCAGGGAGCCTGATGTGGGGCTCAATCCCAGCACCTTGGGATCATGACCTGAGCCAATGGCAGACACTTAACTGACTGAGCCACCCAGGTGGCCCTACTCGATATATTTCTGCTCTAATCTTCACCTTATTCTTCCTTTTGCTAACTTTGTGCTTAGTTTGATTTTCCTCTAGTTTGTTGAGGTGTAAAGTTATGTTTTATTTGAGACATTTCTTCTTTTTTAATGTAGGCATTCCACAGTATAAACTTCCCTTTTAGTATACTTTATTGTACCCCATAGTTTTTGCATGTTGTGTTATCATTTTCATCTGTCTTGACATATTTTTAAATTTTCCTCTTGATTTCATTTTTGACTCAATTGTTTTTCAAATGATGTTGTTTAGTTTCCACATATTTGTGAATTCTTCTGTTTTCTTAAAGTTATTGATTTCTAATTTCATGACATTGTGGTCAGAAACACTTGGAATGATTTTGATTTTCTTAAATGTGTTAAGACTTGTCTTGTTGCCTAATATGTGATCTATCATGGAGAATGTTCCATGTGTACTCGAAATAATGAGTATTTTGCTGCTGTGTGGAAAATTTTGTGTATGTCTGTTATGTCCATTTGAACTATAGTGATGTTCAAACCTGTTTTCTTATTGATTTTCTGTCTGAATGTTCTATAATCACTGGAATTATGGTATTGAACTTTCCTATTATTATTATATTTCTGTCATTTCTCCCTTCAGGTCTGTCAATATTTGTTTTATATTTGTAGGTGCTCTGATATTGACCGTGTATACACTTATAATTGTTATATCTTCCTGTTGAATTGACTCTTTTTTGTGTATATGATATCCTTATTTGGCTCTAAAGACAATTTCAACATAGACTATTTTGTCTGATATAAGTATAGCCAGCCCTGGGTTTTTTTGTTATTGTTTTTGTTTGTTTGTTTGTTTGTTTGTTTTGGTTATCATTTGCATGGCATATCATTTTCCATCCCTTAACTTTCAACCTATGTATGTCCTTAAGTCTAAAGTGAGTCTCTAAAAGCTATCATGAGGAAAAACAAAGTTGGATGCATTTTACTCCTGATTTCAAACTATTAAAAAGCTATAATAATCAAAACAGTATGATACTGGCATAAAAACAGACACATAGATACATGGAACAAAATAGCCCAGAAATAAATCCCCACATATTTGATGAATTAATTTATGACAAAGGACCAAAAATATGCAAAAAGGGGACAAGTCTCTTCAATGAATGGAGTTAGGAAAAATTAACAGCTACATGCAAAAGAATGAAACCAGACCACTATCTTATACAATACACAGAAACTAACTCAAAGTGGATTGCAGACTTGAATGTGACCATGAAACCATGAAACTCCTAGAAGAAAACATAAGCATTAATATCTTTGACAAGGGTCTTGGCATTGATTTTTTGGGCTTGACACCAATACAAAAACAACAAAAGCAAAAATAAACAGTGGGACCACATCAAACTAAAACACTTATACACAGCAAAGGAAACCATTAACAAAATGGAAAAGCAACCTAAAGAATGGGATAAAATATTTGTAAACCATCTATCTGATAAAGGGTTAATATCCAAAATATAAAGAACTCATACAACTGAATAGCAAAAAAAAAAAAAATCCAATTTGAAAGATCTGAATTGATGTTTTTCCAAAGAAGACATACAGATGGTTAACATGTATATGAAAAGATGCTCAAGATCACTAATCATCAGGGAAATGCAAATAAGAACCACTATGAGATATCACCTCACAACTGTTAGAATGGCTATTACTAAAAAGACAAGAAAATTTTTATAAGGTTAGGCAGAAAGAGGAACTCTTGTACTTTGATGGTGGGAATGTAAATTGGTGCAGCTTCTACGAAAAACAGTATGGAGGTCCCTCAAAAACTTACAAATAGAACTATCATATGATTCAGCAATTCGACTTCTGGGTATTTATTCAAAGAAAGTAAAAGCATTAACTCAAAAATATATTAGCAGTCCTATGTTTATTCAGCATTATTTACTAATGAAGATATGAAAACAACCCAAGTGTCCATTGATGAATGAGGGGCTAAAGAAAATGTGACATATATATATATAATAATATTAATATATAAAAATAACAATAATATATAAATTATTTAGCCATAAAAAAGAATGAAATATTGCCATTTGTAACAACATGGATGATCCTTGAGAGTATTATGCTAAGTGAAATAAGTCAGACAGAGAAAGACAAATACTGTACAATCTATTTATGTGAAATCTTAAAAAAATTTTTTTAAAAACCAGCAAGCTCATATATACAGAGAATGGATTGGGGTTGCTAGAGGTAGGAGGTAGGGGATGGGTGAAATTGGTGAAGGGAGTCAAAAGGTACAAGCAATCACTTATAAAATAAAAAAGTCATGGTGACTTAGTGATAATAGTTAATAATTATCACATAGTGATTGATAATAGTTAATAATACGATCGTACATATTTGAAAGTTTCTAAGAGAGTAAATCTTTAAAGTTCTTATCACCAAAAAATTCTTTATGTATCATGACAGATGTTAACTAGACTTACTGTAATGATTATTTCAAAATATATACAAATATCAAATCATTGTGTCATACACCTGAAAAATAAACTTTTGGTTTTATGATGCAAACTAGCAAAAAGCAAAAATTTAAAAAAAACATATTTGATTTGATGTTGGTGTTGTTTGGTTCTGACTTTAGAATAATACATATTTGTTGGGGGGCGGAGCAAGATGGCGGAGGAGTAGGAGACCTGGATTTCGTCTGGTCTCAGGAATTCAGCTGGATAGGGATCAAACCATTCTGAACACCTACAAACTCAACAGGAGATCGAAGAAAAGAAGAGCAACAACTCTCTCATCAGAAAAGCGACCACTTTCTGGAAGGTAGGATGTGCGGAGAAGTGAATCCGAGGCGATATTCAGGAGGATAGACGGCGGGGGAGGGGCCTCCGGTGGCCGCTTCTGGCAAGTGATAGAGCCGCGGAGCACAAAATTGGAACTTTTAAGAGTCTGCTCCACTGAGGGACGTCACTCTGGTGGCTAAGCGGGGGGTGGAACCCTCCGGGACAGTGTGGTCTCAGGACCCACGGGTCACAGAAAGACCGGGGGGTGCCTGAGTGTGGCAGAGCTCCCAGGTATCAGAGCAGCGAAGCCGGCTGCAGAGGCGGAGCCCAGGCGCGGGCTCTCAGCTCGGGGTTGCCATAAACCGTGATCCGCGGCACAGTCGGGCCACTGTTCCTCCAGCAGGGACCCAACAAGCGGCAGATCCGGGGAGATTCACCTTCCTCCCCCGGGAGGAGCCGCGCGGGAGTGCGCCCCAGGGATCTGCTGGGTTTGGAGACTCCACCCGGGGTCGGGTGCCAGA
>NC_058405.1:82096773-82104832 GCF_002201575.2 Neomonachus schauinslandi | reverse complement strand
CTGCCTGACAGAGTCAAAATAATTATTTTAAAGAAATTCAGTGAATTTAGGCTGGTGTGATATCATTAGTATGAGTTTAGGAGTCAGGCGTATCTGAGTTCAATCCCTGACCTCCCACATGTCAGCTCTGTAACCTTGAGGTAGCCCTTTAACCCCAATGAGCCTGTTTACTACTAGGTAAAAAGGGAATAAATGCAGGTGGTCCTTTCTCCAAAGCTGAGGTTGCTGTTCTCAATCTGCTTCCCTCTGTGTGTCTGCTTCATTTTTCTCTCTCTGCCAGCTCATCTCCCTAATTTATCCCTTGTTAGTGCTCCTTGATATTTCTAGTTTGGCCATGTTCTTAGCTCACCAACATTAGCATTTCTTGCTTCTTATTCAAGAAAGATAGTTTCTCTTTTTCCTCTCTGCACAAATAGGGGATTTTGCTCTTGGGTTATGTACTCAGTTCAGTACCAGCTGGACTTAACTGGTGGAGGACAGGAGGAAGGAGTTGGCATTTGGCAAGGGATATGACTATCTAAGACTATGGGGCTGTGGCCAGCAAAATAGATGAACCATATCTATCCCTTCTACACCCATATCCTCATTTCAACTGTTTCTTTGTCCACTTATGCTCTTGCCTGATTTTCTGCCTTGGACTCTCCCACTTTTTCTTCAAAGATCAATTCCTATGTCCTTTCCTTCTTGAAATCTTCCCTGAATCCCCCTACCCAGCTAGCCCAATGGCTGCACCGTTGTCTGTCATTCCAGAATCCCTTTCACAAGGCATATCTACTCATAGGAGCTCTTCGTTGCATAATAGCAGGAACCATGCAAATGCCTGGCACATAAGAGGTGCTCTGTATCACTTGCTTGCTAAGTAGGAAGTGGATAGTCCATTCTTGCTTCACATCCTATATTCTTGAAGGTATGGAGATTTTAGGTAAGAAGATATAAACTCCAAAAATGACTAAACTTAAAAAAAAAACTCAAAGAGTGGACAGGCAGGAAAATAGCATGAGGGTGTTGAGAACACAGGAGATAAAGAGGTAAGGGAGAAACTCAAAAGAGGAAATGATTAATAGTAAATTAATTCAGTTTCAAAAAATATTTAGTGAATGCCAGCTATAACCCAGACACTTTGCTAAGTAGAGAGATTTTTTGCAATTGCTTTGTCCTGGAGCTACACAAAATAATGAAATAGACTATACCTTCAAAAGTCTAATATCAGTGTAAGACTGTTGAATTACAGACCTGTACCTCTGAAACAAATAATACATTATATATTAAAAAAGAAGAGGAAGAGGAAGAAGAAAGAAGAAGAAGAAGAAGAAGAAGAAGGAGGAGGAGGAGGAGGAGGAGGAGGAGGAGGAGGAAACAGGAAGGGAAGAATGAAGGGCAGGGGGGAATCGGAGGGGGAGAGGAACCATGAGAGACTATGGACTCTGAGAAACAAACTGAGGGTTCTAGAGAGGAGGGGGGTGGGGGGATGGGTTAGTCTGGTGATGGGTATTAAAGAGAGTACTTACTGCATGGAGCATTGGGTGTGATACGCAAACAATGAATCATGGAACACTACATCAAAAACTAATGATGCAATGTATGGTGATTAACATAACATAATAAAAAATATATTCAGAAAAAAAAGTCTAATATCAGAGGATGAGAATGGGTGATAGTCAAATGGACTAGAAGGGGCTACATGAGGTTTCCAACTATTGGAACAAAGGTCTCTAACTTGTGTCACAAATTGGACCTCACTGCCTCTACTTTTTTATTTTTCTTTTGTGATGGTTAATTTGAGTGACACTGGATTTCTTATTATCATTGAGCCTTGCCCATTTACTTGGGTGATTGGGGTATAATTAGATAGTGAGATAGGCTTCTTTGCCTTCTTTGCTGTGAAGGACTGATTTGATCTTGTTGTTTGCTTTGTCTCCTGATGCTGGCAACTGATGAGGCTGGCCAGTCTGTCAGCAGTATGCTCAGATCCAGAAGGGAGAGTGGACCTGAAAAACAGGCTGACTGCCTGGTGTTGCCCATCCTAACCCAGTAGGGACCACAAGACCACCCAATGAGAAACTTGAGAGCAAACACATCTCATTTGCTGATAATGGTTCCTCAACAATTAAGTGGCATGGAATGGCCTAGTGACGAACTGTACACGTAGATACTGAGTTAAAAGTGGACTTTAAAAAGTGCTGCAGTATGAAAATACATGGATGGCATGTACAGTGATAAAGTATAGGTTTTCTAAGCTGTCACATTACTTATGCCCATTAAGCATCATGAACTCAGTAGGCCTGGGAAGAATCTACAAGCCAGACTTGTCCCTGATTTTCACGGTCATGACTTCTGAGATGGCTTCTGATGTCAGTAATAGTAAATGGCACAGGAACATAACTCTAGGGCAGAGGATGCACAAAAGTCTAAGGGAACACAAAGTAGGGACCCTCCAGCCAAGCAGAAGAGGGGACTGGAGAACCACACCTCAGGAGACATTGACTTAATCCAAAAGAAGAATTGATTGAGCTAATCAATTATCTGGATTTGGGCTAATCAATTATCTGGATTTGATTTATCTGGATTGAGTAATCCAGATAAGTCAAAAGTGGGCAGGATGTTTTAGGAAGGTAGCAGAGCCTGTGAAAAGGCTTTACAATAGGATATTACATGGTAAATTCAGGAATCTGCAAGGAAACTTTGTATGGCTATTGTTTGTGTGGGAATGGGGGTGATGAAGAGTGAAGCTAAAAAAAAAGTTTAATGATGGAGAAGTGAGCTGGGTCTCAGAGGGCTTCAAATGTTATACCTAGGAATACCCCAGAGACACTGGGGAGTCAATGAGAGTGTTAAACACAATAAGAAACAATAATCAATTGGCTTTTGGCAAAGATGATCATTTTAGAAGTTTCAGCTGCAAACAGTTAAAAGTTCTGATTCATTTGATTTAAAAATATCTTACATATAACGAAAAGTCTTGAAATAGTGGTTAGTTAACTCAGCAGCTCAAAAATATCATCAACAACCCAGATTCTTTTTCTTTTTACTCTATATGTTGGGTTGTTCTCATGTGAGAATTCCTCATGGTTGCAAGGTGGCTGCAATATTTTCAGCCTTTGCACATTTTCACCTAACATCCAGTGCTATTATTTCTTATAGGAAGGACAAAAATCTTTCTCAGGCACACACACCCTTTTAGACTTCCCCTTGCGTCTCCTGACCAGATTTGCATCCCACTCTTATGCCTAAATGACTCATTGGCAAGGAATATTGGATTGATATGGTTGACTTATACTAATCCAGACACACTCCTTGAGGCTAGATAGGCCATGGATTCACAGAGAAGGATGAATACCTTAAAAAGATGAATACCTCTTCAAAAGGAAAAGGAGTGGGGTGGCTGTTAAGAAGACCATAAGCTGGGTCTACCACAATCACTTGAGGTGCATCTGCACTGGAGACAGGAACACCTTATTCCTGTTTAAAGGGTTCAAACAATATGTGATGAAGCATCATGTGTGGTAACAGGGGTAAAGAAAAAAAAAGGAAAATTAAGGAGATTTTTAGGGAAATTGGGGAAATCAAGTGACTTTGTGGGAGGACTTGTGCAGACACGCCACCAAGTAGCAGTTGCCTCCATCAGAGCTAGTTTGGCACCCTCACTTTCACATATTTTTAGTAAACTTGAGAAGAGAGAGACATGGCCAGAAGCTGCTTAGTATGAAACCTCCTCAGCAGGAGACTGGAAGCTGGTCAGAAGGCTAGAAGGACCTCAGCCTGGAGGATGCTAACTTGCTTTTGTTTTATCTAGCAATTTGATAATGACAATCTTGGGAGAACCACTACTACAGGATTTGCAGATAGAGTGCATTGAGCCTCAAAATCTGAATGTATCTATAATTACTGTATGCCATGTGAATGCAGGCAAACACTGTTTACATAAACACAATAAAGACAGAGTTTTCACTGCATGCAATTTACATTAATGAATATAATTTTACTAATACTGTCAAATTCTAACATTTACAAGTGCAAATAGCTTAACCAAGATCAGGTGCATCTGCATCCCAGTTGCTTAATTAAGGCAATTTTTGGATTATTCTACTCTCACTCAAACCTAAATCAAATCTTCATTTTAAAAATACCTTTTTATACAATTTTATTCAGGTTAAATACCAGTTTTCTCCTAGCTCTCATTTTCATAGATTTAAATGTGTAAATATGACTGAACTTCCCCTTTTTTCCTGATTACCGGGGGCAGGAAGCATAGATTTCTCTGTCGTAGCTACAAGAACCTGACTGCAAAATTGGCTATAAAAAGATGCTAAAAACGTCAGAAATCTTCTACAATGCATAAGGGAAACCCGGAGCCCATGTGATATGTGAACTCCACAGTTCCTAAGGGACACCTTTAGTTTGGGGAACAAATAAACCCAATTGACTCCAAGTATCTGGTGTAACATGGCGACCACAATTAAAGTCAGTCCATACAAATTAAAATAACAGAAACTAAGAGATTTCAACTGTAATTTATTTCACTTTTGTCTTCTCTTCAGTGAAGATACAAACCCATGCTTCTTGCGGGAACATTTTACTTCAAAATGCCATTTTGCTTAGAATACAAGTGAGATTTTTTTTGTATGTAACAAGTAATTCATGTCCCCTCGCCTGGAGTCAGACACACATTCTGCTGCCATCTGTGAAACCATTCTCAAAACATAATCTGAGCCAGCCTAACAGCTATAAATAGCTCCTCTCCACTCTGGGTAGCAACATTGTGTTGGGACAATATGTTTCTCCATAATTTCATCTAATTTCTTCGGCCACACTCAAATTCAGTTGTTAAATACTCAGTTTGCTTTCAATGTAGGCAGTGGTTATTTTTGGTGTTAGTACTTGTTGTGAAAATGAGAAAACCCATTAGGAATAAATGCTTGCTTTTATAACATACCATCAAGAATGGCAAAATTTTAGTCCAAGATGATAAAGGGAAAATGAGGCCAAATACACTTTATCAAGTGCATTTCTGGATGATACCACAGAAAGATGCTGAGGTAGGGCTAGAGTGGGGACACTTCCATGATCCAGACAAATGTGCTGGATGGCCACATGTCTTAGAGTCCAATGCCAATTGCACACTGCAGAAAGCTGAGGGCAGAAAGGCATTCCTTCAGCACAGAGTGCAGATTCTCTGTTTCTCCTATACCCTGTGGTGCAGAGTACTTATGGGAAAAATAATCTCCCAAGCAGAGGGATTGATAGCAAGAAAATGATTATTCACCTCCCCTGGGTCTCCTGCAAGGACCAGGAATTGATTATTTATCCCTAGTGATGGTTCTACTCGGCCTCCTCTCCAAGCTCCACAAGCTCAGGCAAGCATATTGCAACACCTCCCTCAGCACAAACAAACACAAAACAAAGCCAGACCTCCAGGTATGAGACCCCCTTCTCACCTGACATACATCTGTGTTTCTGTGGAGGTAACCCTCCATTGCCAGGTCATTCTCAATCTGGGGTCCCTTTCTATTTGCTCCATTTATTACTCTAATTTCTTCTGTATATTCACTGTTTTCCAACTGCCTCTCATCCCTACCTAAAAACATGCTCAATTCTCTCCATCTTAAAAAAATGAGATTTCCCTCTATCTGTGGTTCCTTCTAATTATACTCCTATTTCATTCCCTATTAAACCCAGATTTTATTTATTCATTCATTTCTTTATTCAATAAATAGTTATTGAACATCTCTGTGTTGGACATTTTTCTAGATTTGGAGGACATGGGCAAACACACTGCCCTGTGGAACTTGCATTACAGAGGGGAAAGCAGACACTGCCCCACCTGCTCCTGCCTAGCTCCGTTAGGACACCAGCTTGTTAGATAAGACACCCAAAGCACAAACAACAAAAGAAAAAATAGACAAGTGGGCCTTCTTCAAAATTAAAAGCTTCTGTCCTTCAAAAAAAAACTAATCAAGAAAAGAAAAGATAGCACAGAGAATGGGAAAATATATTTCTTTCTTTTTTTAAAAGATTTTATTTATTTATTTATTTGACAGAGAGAGACAGCAAGAGAGGGAACACAAGCAGGCGGAGTGGGAGAGGGAGAAGCAGGCTCCCCGCTGAGCAGGGAGCCCGATGTGGGGCTCAATCCCAGGACCCTTGGATCATGACCTGAGCCGAAGGCAGACACTTAAGGACTGAGCCACCCAGGCACGCCAAGAGAGTGGGAAAATATATTTCAAACCATCTGAAAAGGGACTTGCATTGAGAATATATAAAGAACTCTTACAACTTACTAACAAAACAACAACTCAATTAAAAATAGGCAAAGGACTAAAAAAGGATGAGATCTTGCCATTTGCAAAAACATGGGTAGACCTAGAGAGTATTATACTGAGTGAAATAAGTCAGACAAAGACAAATACCATATGGTTTCACTTATATGTGAAATCTAAAAAAAAAAAAAAAAATGAATAAACAAAGAAAAAAACAGAATCAGACCTGTAGATACAAAGAACAAACATGATTCCTAGAGGGCAGAGCGGGGGAGGGATGGGCAAAATAGATATGTGGGAGGGGGAGGTACAGGCTTCCAGTTACGGAATGAATAAGCACAACATAGGGATACCATTGTGATATATGGTGGCTACACTTGTGGTCAGCGTGGTGTAACATATAAACTTATTAAATCAATATGTTGTACACCTGAAACTAATATAGCATCGTGCATCAACTATACTCAAATTTTTTAAGTTAAAATCAATAACAATGGGCAAAGGATTTGAATACATATTTCTCCATAGGAGATACACAAATGGCCATAAGCACAATTAAAAGGTGCTTGACAACATTAGTCATCAGTGAAATGTAAAGCAAAATTACAATGGGATACCACTTCATAGCCACTAGGATGACAAAAATCAAAATGACATACAATAACAAGTATTGCCAAGGATGTGAAAAAATTGGAACTTTCACACATTCATGGTTGGAATGCAAAATGGTATACCTACTTTGAAAAAAATCGGCAGTTCTTTAAATTGTTAAATATAAAGTAATGCAATATCACCTCACACCTGTCAGAATGGCTAAAATCAACAACACAAGAAACAGCAAGTGTTGGCAAAGATGTGAAGAAAAAGAAATCCTTGTGCACTGTTGGTAGGAATGCAAACTGTGGCAGCCACTGTGGAAAACGCTATGAAGGTTCCTCAAAAAAGTTAAAAATAGAACTACCCTAGATCCAGTAACTGCACTTCTAGTTATTTATCTAAAAAACACAAAAACATTAATTCAAAGGGATACAGGCACCCTTATGTTTATACATTATTTACCATAACCATATTATGGAAGCAGTCCAAATGTCCATCAATAGATGAATGGATAAACATATGGTGTGTGTGTTGGGTGGGGGGGGTGCTGTGTGTGATGGAATATTATTCAGCCATAAAAAGGAATGAAATCTTACCATTTGCAACAGCATGAATAGAGCTAGGTAGTATAATGCTAAGCAAAAAAAGTCATCAGAAAAAGACACCATATGATTTCACTCATATGTAGAATTTAAGAAACAAAACAAATGAACAAAAGGAATAAAAAGAGACAAACCAAAAAACAGACTTAACTATAGAGAACAAATTGATGGTTACCAAAGGGGAGGTGGATGGGTGATGGGTGAAATAGGTGAAGGGAATTAAGAGTACAGTTATCTTGATGAGCACTGAGTAATATATGGAATTGTTGAATCACTATATTGTATACCTGAAACTAATAGAACACTGTATATCAACTACATTGGAATTAAAATTAAAAAAAAAAACACATAAAGTTACCATATGGCTGGATACATGCTCAAAAGAAAAACAAACAGGGTTCTAGAGGGGAGGGGGGTGGGAGGATGGGTTAGCCTGTTGGTGGGTATTGAGGAGGGCACATTCTGCATGGAGCACTGGGTGTTATGCACAAACAATGAATCATGGAACACTTCATCTAAAACTAATGATGTAATGTATGGGGATTAACATAAGAATATAAATAAATAAATAAATAAATAAATAAATAAATAAATAAATAAATA
>NC_058405.1:82089015-82096763 GCF_002201575.2 Neomonachus schauinslandi | reverse complement strand
ATAAATAAATAAATAAATAAATAAATAAATAAATAAATAAATAAATAAATAAATAAAAGAAATGAAAATGCTTGTCTACACAAAAATGGGTACCCAAATTTTCATAGAAGCATTACTCATTATAGACAATATATAAATAACCCAATGTCCATCAGATTATGAATAGACTATGGTATATTGACACAATAGGATATTATTCTGCCATGGAAAAAAAAAAATGAAGTACTGACACATGCAACTACATGGATGAAGCTTGAAAACATTATGCTATGTAAAAGAAATCAGTTATGAAAGACTATATATTGTATGATTTCATTTACATGATATATCCAGAATTGGTAAAATCTACAGAAACAGAACACAGATTAGTGGATACCTAGGGTTGGAGATGAAATGGAGGGGGTAAGTGACTATGAATAGGTACAAGGTTTCTTTTTGTTTAGATTATAATGTTCTAAACTGAGAGTGCTGACGACTATACAACTCTGTGAATACACTGAAACCCATTAAATTATATACTTCAAATGAGTGCATTTTTTAGTATGTGAATTATATCTCAATAAAATTATTTAAGAAAAGAAAATCTATAGTCCCTGCTAGTTTGCTAGATAAAATACAAGATGCCCAATTAGATAAACAGTTAGATTTAAAAAAAAAAAAGACATTTTGGGTATGTTCCAAATATTTTATGGGACACATTTGCACAAAAGAATATTCACTTTTTTATCAGAAATTCAAGTGTAACTGGTAGTTCTAGATCTTATTTGGCAATCCACAATGGGATCTTATAGGAAGGCTTCAGTGGGCTGAGGGGTGGGATTAGTGATAGGAGTGCGGAGGGGAGTTGGAGAGGTTTCGTATGAGATTAGCCTGGAAAACTAAATAGAACTCAAACAGTGGAAACTTCTTATTTTGAAGCTTAGCAGTTTGACTTTCATTAGTGATGGAAGAAGTTTAGAGTCAGCTGGTTCAGCTCAAGCCATGTACAGAGAACCCGATGTCCATAGCAATCTGCAGCCTCCTAACTTGCTGATAGTTGTGTTTGATGAAATTGCAAGTAGAAGGAACTAGTTTGGAAGACAAGTGACTCTTGCCTCCATCTAGGTTAATTTCACAAGAACTCACACTAGGGCAAAGATAATTGAAAGGGAAAGAAGGAGGCAATGACATGGGACATTGCAGATGTGGAGATGAAAGTATTCTGTGGTTGATTAGATGTGAGAAGCTGGAAGTTAGAAATCTTGAAGTTTCCAAGTCTTAATGACAAAGAGAGTAAGGCAAACCCTAATGGAGATTTTAAAAAAAGTAAGAATACATGTGAGGAAGAGGAGGCAGAATGGTTTTAAGGTTTTAGAGTATAGATTGGTAGCTTTTAGCACATAAGTGGCAACAAACCATAGATATGAATGTAAGCCCAAGAATAATAGAAAAAAAGATCAAGGGCTAGACTTGGATATGCTTCCATCCACTGGATGGCTGAAGGAAAGTTATTTGTGCAAGTGGTTGGAAGGACAGGCAGAGAATTTAATCAGAGCTGAGGATCAAGGAAGTTGAAGAAAAAGAGGGGTTTTTAATGTTATAACAGTTGCGACATATGTCAAAGAGAAGTCTCACAAATTAGAGTTAAAATATGTCTTTTGCTGTTGGAAGCTGAGGATTAATTTTATGTAAATTGTGGCAGGGATGGAGAAGTTTGTGCAGATGAAGAGAAGCCAGAAAGGCAGAAGTGCCCAAGAGAAGCAGAGACAGAATTTCAGGAAGTGGCGGTTGCTCCAGGAGAGTCAAATGAGATGCTCAGGTTGTTGAAGATCTCATATTATTCTTATCTTCTCTTACCAAGGCCCCAAACAAGACTGAGGTCAAAAGCAGTCTTCACTCCATGTTCCACTGCTTTTCCTGCCCCTCTAGACCTGAGTTAAGCACTCTTCTAATGCCAACACTCTGTCCATGGCTAGCCTTCATCATGGGAAGATTCTGGACAAGCAAAGCCAATCATACCCCCATGTTAATAGTCATCCTCGGTAATCCTGCTGGGTACTGCAGGGATCACACTATTCACTCAAGCCTGTATGATGGAGTCAAGCAATGCCACTCCAGAGTTCTAAAGAATCATATGCTGATTAAAGAAAAAGTTTAAATGAAGGAATGTTTTATTGCTGGTAATATCCTCAGGCAGGGACAGCAGCTTCCAAAGTTCTGAACAGCTAGAGTAGCCCATCTTTGAGGTTACCACAGAATGTCGCTAAGACAAAAAGTAGAACACATTCAGACAACAAAACTCATAGGTGAATGGTCTAATATTCCAGGTCCAATTTCCATGAAGTGGACTGACATTGAGTTTATTTTCAAATTACATAGGCTTGCCTGGATTTGATTTAGTTATGAGGTAGATCAGAGCATTACAAACAGGAACATCTGCAACATGTTTACACATGGCACTGCCTTAAACATGGGGACATTGTGGACTCAGAAATTTAATAATTTTGCATGATAATTTTGAGATTAACAATAATATTTGTTTAATGTAATAACTTTCTACACACATATCATTTTTAAAATTAACTGTATGAGGTTATAAATTATATTTTTCTGCATTTCTATAGCAAGTCACCAGACAGTAGGGGAGTTGTGTGTCCTTCAGTCATAACACATGCAGTCGGAAAAAGGAGAAAGAGAGGTGTCTAGGTATTTTCATTTGTACAGAAGAGCTCTTCGAGTGGATTCACAATGACCTACTCTCGATAGGGAGCTAAACAAGCCAGCAGAGCGAGTGTCATGATGAGTCAGCCATGTGCAAGGAGGCCACCCAGGAAAATGAGCAGGGAAAGTCAAAACAGGAAGCCTGGTAACAGCAGCCAGCTGGGTGTGCACAGGTTATAGAGAACCTTTCCTACATCCATGCCCAGAAGGGAAAATGTACTCAGCTTAGACACATCTGAAAGGTTGTAGCACAAAGGAGTAGCCTTCAATTGTCCTCCTATTGCCAAAGGAGCTAGCTGGGCAGGAACCTGCAGCATCAGATTCAAACACACTGAAAGCTGCAGGTAAGAGAATAAAGAGGAGCTTGACTGTAGGAGTGAGTGAAGGATGCTCAGCAGAAAACAGGTGAGGGAAGAAAAACTGTGGGGACTGATGGAAAGCCTGGGGCTGCAGGGAGAAGAGAAATATCTGGCACTGAACAGAGGTCATTCTCTGAACCCACTACTAGCTCCTTTTGAGGATGATGAGGAATGTAACTGTGGGATCTTTGAACTTATTGTGTGCACTTTGTTATACATAGAGAGTTCCCAGTGACTTAGCTATTGGGATAAATGTTGACTGAGTGGATTCTAGTGCCATGCCGCTATCAGAAGTCTATCTGCACATCATCTTATTTTGTTGTGAAATTAATTGATATGTGCATACCACAAATACAAACCAGGCAGCTAATTACCCCAGAATTAAAGTGAGATTCATGTCCCTGTGTTTGTTCCCACATGCCTTGTGCAGAAGTTTTAGAAGGCTGAGGATGTGCAGAAAGGTGGCCAGGACTGGGCTGGCTGCCCCATGCAGTGGTACAGTTTCTTTTTGTGCCTAATTACATGTGAAAAAAAAAAATAGGAACATTTCCCATAAAATATTACAAAAACCCCAAAGGCATGGCTTCTCTTAAAAAAATTAGAAGTTTGGCAATGACTGGGTCTGTATCTCCATGTGGAAACAATCATCTGGATAAAAGTGAGGGGGTCCTTTGGGCAATTTTCTCTCTCCCTATTGTGTGGAATTTAGGGTGACCAGCCATGCTAGCTTTCCTACAATTGCCCCACTTTTAGCACTAAACATTCTGTGTCCTGGGGTGCCTGGCCAGCCCATATTTCCTACCACTTCTTGGACTCTGCAACATGGGGTTGAAAGGCAGTTTACCATTTGTCATTAGCTTGCATGGTTGTGTTTTTCTCCACAATGCCCTTCTCTTCCACTGTCCCTCCTCCTCCTGTTTCTTCTATGATAGAAAAATAATTATCCACCTCTCTGACTGTTTCAGAAGTGCTGGAGTGAACTTTGAGCAGTCAGATTCATAGACACACAAAATAGAATGGTGGCTGTTAGGGGCTGGGAAAGGAAGGAATGGGGGCTTAGTGCTTAATGGGGACAGAGATTCAGTTGGGAAGATGAAAAAGTTCTGGAGATGGAGGGTGGTGATGTTTGCAGAACAAGGTGAATACACTTAATGTCACTTAACTGTACACTTAAAAATGATTAAAATATAAAATTTTATGTTATGTGTATTTTACCACAATAAAAAATAGTATGAAAATAAAAGTTGTTCAGTGAAAGCTAGACCAAGAATACCCAGGGCCAGAAAAATGGAAGAGAGGACATTTCCTTGTGGAAGTGAGGGTCTGTCCTACTTGTTTTCTCTGATTTCTCATATATAGTCCATATGACTGATTTAAGTTACTTGTCTTGTTCCTGTGAGCATTTCCATTTTGATGTAGAAAAATTGAAAGGTGCCGTCTACAAGAGACTCATTTTGAACCTAAAGATACATACAGACTGGAAATGAAGGGATGGAGATCCATCTTCCATGCCAGTGGAACTCAAAAGAAAGCTGGGGTAGCAATTCTTATATCAGACAAATTAGATTTTACACTAAAGACTGTAGTTAGAGACACAGAAGGACACTATATCATTCTTAAAGGGTCTATCCAGCAAGATCTAACAATTGTAAATATCTATGCCCCCAACATGGGGGCAGCCATCTATATAAGCCAACTGTTAACCAAAATCAAGAGTCAGGGGCGGAGCAAGATGGCGGAGGAGTAGGAGACCTGGATTTCGTCTGGTCTCAGGAATTCAGCTGGATAGGGATCAAACCATTCTGAACACCTACAAACTCAACAGGAGATCGAAGAAAAGAAGAGCAACAACTCTCTCATCAGAAAAGCGACCACTTTCTGGAAGGTAGGACATGCGGAGAAGTGAATCCGAGGCGATATTCGGGAGGATAGACGGCGGGGGAGGGGCCTCCGGTGGCCGCTTCTGGCAAGTGATAGAGCCGCGGAGCACAAAATCGGAACTTTTAAAAGTCTGCTCCACTGAGGGACGTCACTCTGGTGGCTAAGCGGGGGGTGGAACCCTCTGGGACAGTGTGGTCTCAGGACCCACGGGTCACAGAAAGACCGGGGGTGCCTGAGTGTGGCAGAGCTCCCAGGTATCAGAGCAGGGAAGCCGGCTGCAGAGGCGGAGCCCAGGCGCGGGCTCTCAGCTCAGGGTTGCCATAAACCGTGATCCGCGGCACAGTCGGGCCACTGCTCCTCCAGCAGGGACCCAACAAGCGGCAGATCTGGGGAGATTCACCTTCCTCCCCTGGGAGGAGCCGCGCGGGAGTGCGCCCCAGGGATCTGCTGGGTTTGGAGACTCCACCCGGGGTCGGGTGCCAGAGATAGAAACGCGCGGTCACAGGCCGGGTGAGCACGGAGTGCGGCTGGAGACCGGGGAGACGGGAGTGACTGACGGCTTTTCTCTGGGGGCTCACTGAGAAGCGGGGCCCCGAGTTCTCGGCTCCTCCGGGGCGGAGATTGGGAGGCTGCCATTTTCACTCTCCGCCTCCAAAGCTGTACGGAAAGCTCGCAGGGAACAAAAGCCCCGGAGAGCAAACCTGAGCAGATTACTTAGCTGGGAGGGGGCAAGGGCGGGGCAATTCTGCCTCCGGCAAAGACATTTGGAAACCACGGCAACAGGCCCCTCCCCAGAAGATCAGCGAGAACAGCCAGCCAAGACCAAGTTTACCCATCAATGAGAACGGCACAACTCCAGCTCTAGGGGACTACTGCACATAGAATTCATGGCTTTTTTACCATGATTCTGTAGTCTTTCAAAGTTAATTTTTTTTTAACTGTCTTTTTTTCTTTTTTTTTTCTTTTTGAATTTTTCTTTTTCCCTTTTTCAACCAACAACTTATCAATCCCTTTTTTAAAAAAAAAAAAACATTTTATTTTTCATTTTTAGAGTCATATTCTATCCCTTCATAGTAGTTACCCGTATTTTTGGCTTATATATATAAGTTGTTCTCTCTTTAAAATTTTGAGATAGTTTCTTCTAACAGATCAAAATATACCCTAAATCTCTAGTATATGGTGTTTTCTATTCCCCTGCCTGATCACATCCTCTCCCTTTTTTTTTTCTTTTTTTAAATCCTCTTCTTTCTTTTTTCAAACAACTTCTTATCAATTCCTTTTATAAAATTTTTTATAATTTCCATCTTTACAGTCATATTCCATCCCTTCATCATATCAACCCTTATTTTTGTACACATATAAGTTTTTCTTTCTTTAAAATTTTGGGAGACACTTTCTTCTAAAAGACCAAAATACACCTCAAATCAAGTGTGTGGCACTGATCTATACACCAGCCTGATCATATTTGATCACATTCTGGTTTTATTGTTGTTGTTGTTTTGTTCTGTTTGTTTTTGTTTTTATCTTTATCTTTTTCTTTTTTTTCTTTTTCTTTTTTCTCTCTTTCCCTTTCTTTTCCCACTGCTTCAGGTTTTTTCTGATTTTTTTAGAGTATATTTTCAGGGGACGTTGTTACTCTGCTAGCATTTTGTTCTCTCATTAACCTATTCTCCTCTGCACAAAATGACAAGACGGAAAAAATCACCTCAACAAAAAGAACAAGAGGTAGTACTGACTGCCAGGGACCTACTCAATACGGACATTAGTACGATGTCAGATCTAGAGTTCAGAATCATCACTTTAAAGATACTAGCTGGGCTTGAAAAAAATATGGAAGTTATTAGAGAAACCCTTTCTGGAGAAGTAAAAGAACTAAAATCCAACCAAGTAGAAATCAAAAAGGCTATTAATGAGGTGCAATCAAAAATGGGGGCGCTAACTGCTAGAATAAATGAGGCAGAAGAGAGAATCAGTAATATAGAAGATGAAATGATGGAAAATAAAGAAGCTGAGAAAAAGAGAGATAAACAACTACTGGATCACGAGGGCAGAATTCGAGAGATAAGTGATACTATAAGACAAAACAACATTAGAATAATTGGGATCCCAGAAGAAGAAGAAAGAGAGAGAGGGGCAAAAGGTATAATGGAGCAAATTATAGCAGAGAACTTCCCTAATTTGGGGAAGGAAACAGGCATGAAAATCCAGGAAGCACAGAGAACCCCTCTCAAAATCAAAAAAATAAGTCAACACCCCGACATCTAATAGTAAAACTTACGAGTCTCATAGACAAAGAGAAAATCCTGAAAGCAGCTCGGGAGAAGAGGTATGTAACCTACAAGGGTAGAAACATTAGATTGGCAACAGACCTATCCTCAGAGACCTGGCAGGCCAGAAAGGACTGGCAGGATATCTTCAGAGCACTAAATGAGAAAAATATGCAGCCAAGAATACTCTATCCAGCTAGGCTGTCATTGAAAATTGAAGGAGAGATAAAAAGCTTCCAGGACAAACAAAAACTAAAGGAATTTGCAAACACAAAACCAGCCCTACAGGAAATCTTGAAAGGGGTCCTCTAAGCAAAGAGAGAGCCTAAAAGCAACATAGACCAGAAAGGAACACAGACAATATACGGTAACAGTCACCTCACAGGCAATACAATGGCACTAAATTCCTATCTTTCAATAGTTACCCTGAATGTAAATGGGCTCAATGCCCCAATCAAAAGACAGAGGCTATCAGACTGGATTAAAAAACAAGACCCATCGATATGCTGTCTGCAAGAGACTCATTTTCGACCCAAAGACA